>NC_056748.1:268353059-268559511 GCF_019279795.1 Protopterus annectens | reverse complement strand
TTAATGCAAGATTTTATGCTCAACCATGTCAGTCTGGATGAAAAGAATACCCTCTCAACTACTAAGCTCACAAACCACAGAAATTTCCTTGAACCTCTACTAAGTAGGCAGGGGGTTTGTCTGTCTCCTCCGTCCCGCACCAAACAAAAAAAGTGTCAACTGTATTTAGAAACCAAATGAATCTGAAATTTGTGCATGTAGGGAAGCCACACCCTGCATCTGTAGTATAGTAGTAGTACATACAGTGGATAAAAAAAAGTTTACACTCCCCTGTTAAAATGCCAATTTTTTGTGATGTAAAAAAAAAAAAAGACCACAGTAAATAATTTCAAAACTTTTTCCACCTTTAATGTGACCTATAATCTGTACAATTCATTTAAAAAATATTTTGGGGGAAAAATATAAAAAATAAAACACATACAATAAGCTGGTTGCGTTAAGTGTGCACACCCTTAAACTAATACTTTGTTGAAACACCTTTTGATTTAATTACAATTTTCAGTCTTCTTGGATGGGAGTCTGTCAGCATGCCACATCTTGACTTGGCAATATTTGCCCACTCTTTCTTGGAAAAGCACTACAGATCTGTCAGTTTGCAAGGGCATGTTTTGTGCTCAGCCCTCTTCAGGTCACCCCACACTTTCCATTGGATTTAGGTGTGGGCTCTGCCTGGGCCATTCCAAAACTTTAATTTTCTTCCAGTGAAGCCGTTCTTTTGTTTTGTATGTATGCTTGGGGTCATTGTCGTGTTGAAAGGTGAAATGTCTCCATCTTCAGCTTTCTAGCAGACGCCTGAAGGTTTTGTGCCAAAAGTGACTGGTATTTGGAACTGTTCATAATTCCCTCCACCTTGACTAAAGCCCCAGTTCCAGCTGAAGAAAAGCAACTCCAAAGCATGATACAGCCACCACCATGCTTCACCGTGGGGATGGTGATCTTTTGGTGATGCAAAGTATTTTTGTGCCAAACGTACTTTTTAGAATTGTTGCCAAAAATTCAACCTTAGTCTCATCAGACCATAACACACTTTTCCACATGCTTTTGGAAGTCTTGATGTATTGTTTTGCAAATTTTAGCAGGGCCTGGTTGTCTTTCTTTGTAAGAAAAGGCTTCCGTCTTGCAACCCTACCCCATTACCCAGACATATGGAGAATACGGGATATTATTGTCACATGTAGTACACAACCAGTACTTGCCAGAAATTCCTGCAGCTCCTTCATTGTTGCTGTAGGTCTCTTGTCACCGTCTCTGACCAGTTTCCGTCTTGTCTTTTCATCAATTTTGGAGGCATGTCCAGTTCTTTGCAACTTCATTGTTGTCCCATATTTTCTCCACTTTTTGATGACGGTCTCCACGGTGTTCCATGGTATATCCAATGCTGTGGAAATGTTTTTTGTACCCTTCTCCTTTCAACAGTGAGATAGCGAACCATGGCTGTTGCTGTAGCAGGCAACTGAGTAAATGTCAAGAAAATCCTACTTCTGAATGTTGTTTGGGGTTAAGCAGAGTATCTTTAATTGATGGCAGGTGTTGTACCCAAGAAGACTGAATGCGGTAATTTAATCAAAAGGTGCTTTAACTAAGTATTAGTTTAAGGGTGTGCAAACTTGTGCAACCAGCTTGTTGTAAATTTCTTTTATATTTTTTCCCCTAACAGATTTTTTTTTTTCATTTGAATTGCACAGTTTATAGGTCACATTAAAGGTAGAAAAAGTTTTGAAATGATTTATTGTGGTCTCATTTTTTTATATCTCAAAAATCTTGCATTTTAACAGGGGTGTGTTAACTTTTTATAACCACTGTAAGTATATACAGGATTGAGTTGGCTTACATGTAGATAGGTTTATGTATTTATAGACATGCAATCACAAGCATTTTGGCGTAGTACTATTGTGTTGTACATTAAAGTTAATATAGTATTGATTGTTGCACTTCTCCATTTAGCCAGACTTGGCACAAAAGTAATAGTTAATATTTAAGTAAACACCATTCCGATTTGGGTAGGCCTCACTGTTTGAGAACTGCCGATCTCAACTACTGTTGATTTAGCTTACTGTTACCTAGATAAGTTTTGGGAGTACATTTCATGTTGTTCTGACAAAAATTGAAGCAGTATGTGAACAATGTGTTTGAATACTGCTGTGTTAGTGTCTTGGTGTCTTGGCAGTCCTGGTACTGTTTTATAATCTTTTATGATCCTTATAAATTGCCGTATCTTCCTCTGCTGGTAACAGTTCACCTTTTACTTTCTCTACTGGCATGGCTTTATTGTTTTTTCACTGTTACTTTCTTAACCAAGGTTTTATGAATTGCTGAACAGCTCTTTAACTTTAGAAACCTTTCTTAATGTTGAAGCTTTTAAAATCTTCTGCATCTTTGTGATGCCCTTATGCTCTTTCCATGTAGCTTCCTTTGTAGTGTTTTTATAGTTCTTCTTAATTACTTGGCATGCTATTACTGTTAAAATGAATAGCAGCTTTGAACATAGTCACCTTAAATGCAACAAAGTAATTGGGTACAGTTTTAAACTTGATGACATTCTGAAAATTTATAAATCCAGCGGCTGTCCAGTACAGGCTAAGAGGCTTTAGTGCGATCACCATATAAAGGATTTTGATCAGGTTGCTGATAAGTTGCTTGTATGTTTGAGATAAGGATGCCAAGAAATTCACTTAGAGTGAAGCTCGAGAGATGAATCTTTACATCCATGTTGAGAACACGTAATAAAGGGCTGTCATCAGAAACCTAGTCATAATTCTGTAGTGCATGTAGCTTGATCTGTTCCATGTACTGCTAGTTGCAGAGAAAAAAAGCACCAAGTGTTTTGCTAGCTTTAAAAATGTCATGAAGCACTTGGTGAGCTCTGTCATTGTAATGCATTCTTTTATGTTACAGAAAGTCGGGAACAGTTTAAAGGCACAGACAGCAAGCAGATGTTTTTTTTTTTTTTTAATCCAGCCACTGTTCAGTACTTGAAGGTTTTACTGTCTAGTGTGCCTTAATTGAAGTAGTTATGCTTAACAATTTAAGATCTGGTCTGTCACTGTACAAACACTTAACTGGCTTGTCTTTCTGCAGAAGATTGGAGTGTAATCACATGATCAGTGATGCCTTTTTATCCAAGACCTTGTAAGTTCCATAACTAACCATCTCTCCATTTTTCCTCTCCCTTTATTTTCTTTTTGCATCTTCTCTTTGCTGTAAAATAGCATTCATAGCCAGTGATTCCTGTAGTCTCTTTTGTAAAGTTATTCAGTTTTTTTTTATTTTTTTTATTTCATTGGATTTGTTTTGTATTGTATGTCTGAAAATTTTGTATCTATCCAGGTTGGGTGTGAAATTGGTCATTTGAAATCTGTACTTAAATAAACAAAATACAGCTATATAAGTTTGTCGCAGCAAAAATATGCACTTACTTGGAGGGGGGAAGAGTGGTGACATCTGGTGGACAGAACTAACATTGCACAAGTCAAACAGTTGTATGACACTGAGCAGAGTTACAGGGTCCCTATTAATTAAACCTTTCAAAGTTCGAATGTCATATGGTCGATACCATATAATCGAACTTTGAAAAGTTTAAAGGTTAAAAACAATGGCTCCGTACGGCGCAGAATGGGAAAATTTCCTTTTTTTCTGCACTGAAGTGTGATCTTGGAGTTGGTATATTTAAGTAGGGGGGGGTGTGGGGGGCTTGCCCCTCTGCTCAGAACGTTAAGGTAGGTTTTATTTATTTATTTATATTTTGTATTATATTTTTGAAGTTTCAAACTTCACTCATATGTTGAAGATATGAGATTCGAAGTTTTGAAACTTCGAATGTATAATAGACCCAAGTTACAAACCTGGTATAGGTACACTTCCAAAAGCAAAATCACTTGCTATCTGATTTGTCAGCTCTCTAATTTGAAATAATCAAACCCTTCAGCTGACATTCAATTAATTGGTAAAGAATACATAAACTTACTTATTATGGCTTCTCACTTGGAGCAATGTCTTAGTTTAGAAACTGTTTATCCAGCAGAACCTGTATACCACTCCACTCAGATTTGGAACCCTTACCATTGGTTTTCTCAAGGTTCGTTTTTGTGTCCATTGCTGCTGTTTTTGCCACACTTAAATCAGAGGACATGGTAATGTTTATGGTCCTTACTTGGGACTATAAAGCACCCTCTTAGGTTGCCTCTGTATTGTTTATCTGTTTTATGCTGCCTAGGATTGGCTCATCCAGAAACTTTCCATCAACACAGTAGTAATGATGTTTAATATGCCCAAGGGACTTGACCTGTGCCACAATCTCCTTGTTTCAGCATTGCCAAATACCAAACCACTTTACATAGGAATTATACTAGGCATATTCATTTCATTCAGTAAATAAACTCACCATAACAGCTGTAAAGTTGTACACCTCCAAATAGCATGTACTCTTAAGGAGTATCTACCCGTAACTAGGATGGCTATTTCCATTAATTTAGTAACTCTACAAATTGAATTCACAATACCAGTTGTTCCTCTGTCTTGAGCATAACACATCATTACTTCAGACCACTAACTGTAAAATATTACAGTTGGTTGCCCTGTTGCCTGCAGCTGAATATCACTACTTAACTAGTCATAAAGCAACATAGCTACTCCCCAGAACACACGACTTACTAAATACTCTATCTTTTAAAGTACTTGTAGATGGCTTTTGTCCGCCCCTTGCAAACAGATTGCATTACTCCTTTTTATTCACTCAGTCACACTAAAGCTGTTAAACTGAACAAAACTGCTTTCTCTTTGGCTATTTGAGAAATCCTGTTTCAAACTGGCGTCAGTCACCTGGACTAAATTTCATTGGGCAACACTTGCATTAGAGGTTTTTTTGCAGTTCAAAAACACTGAGAAAGTACCCTATACAAGAAAGGAAATGTACCTGTTTCAGAGATGATAGTTAGAAATGCCCACAATGTCACTTCTCTCGGGTTGACGGGATGTTAAATTTTGTTACATTGATACTGCTAAGAGCTCTCTGGCAGTACAGCTTTCCGTGTATTGTGCAAATTTAATTTCATATATGCATTGTACATGTTTGTCTTTTGGCTTTCGCGGTTAGGGGTCGCCACAGCGCAACTCCGGTTTGCTAATGATTGGCAGTTTTTTTTTTTTATGGTGTCGAGTTGCCAGCCCAACCTTCAACGAAGGCACGTCCATTCAACGCATGTCTTTCGAATGCCCACTTGACCGGGGGGAGGACATGCAGACTCCACACAGAAGGCACTCCCAACCCAAGCCGAGAATCGAATGGGTGAACTCTTGCTGTGAGGCAACATTGCTTTTTATTTCACTGTTTTTATATTATTTGCTTTGGTCTTGTATATCTAATTTGATTTGCTGTACATCTGCTAATGTACAGTTCTTGTGTAGTTGTTGGCCTTGCTGTATGGCTCGTGGTGCCTAAAAAGGGTCCAGTACATCTACCTAGTAAATGAACTACATAAATAAAAAGTGGTGCAGGATGTATTAAAATGCCTAACACTGTATTATAAGGAAAATTAATTTTATTTGGATGATGTTTTGTGTTAAAAAAAAAAAAAAAAAAAAAAAAATTCCCAAAAATCTGCATGATCTGCTAACTTTCAACATGTATTATCTCCGTGCATACAACTTGTAATTTAAGCAAGCCATGCATCTGATGTGCAGCGACTTTCTTCTTTGGGCACCATGGTGTTCATCGTGTTTCACTGTTGCAGTCATTGCTCTTGGATTATCCTGCTGGCAGGCTACCCTCATTCGTCCAGAATTCCAAAGTCTAGGTCCGGCGTCGGTTGCTGGCGTCTCTTTCCTGACGTCAGTGCGCCAGGGGTATAAAAGATGCAGCTGACACCATTTTCTTCAGTCTTTCTTGCCGCGCGGTGCCCGAAGCAAAAGCAGTTCGCAGGTGCCGGTCAGCCGAATCCTGAGATTTTCAGAACCGAAGTCTTCATTGAAGCTAAGTACCCCGTTGGGAAAACTTTCTTGCTCCAGACCGATGTCAGAAAAAGTTAACAATTGTATTTCTTGTGGGAAGCAAATACCTCCATAAGGATTCTCACTCTTACTGTATTCCTTGCCTAGGCCCTGATCACAACGTAGTTAGCTGTCGGTTTTGTGCTAGATTTAACAAACGCACTATCAAGCGTCTGTTCGATTTTGCATTTCATTACTTTGGCCGAAGATTTAATTATATAATGCTGTCGCACCAGCCGACAACCGGAGTTTACAAAAAACACAAGGACAAGGAAAAGGATAGGCATCCGAGGTCCAAAACTGACTACGAAGCCTCTGCTAGGCCAGTCGCTGGTTCTCAGTGAGGCGCTTTCGCAGCCCCTTGCGCCCGCTACCTCAGAACCACAGGCCGCTTCCGACTCCCATGTGGAGCCGACTGGGCCTCTGGATACTCAAGGTATTGGACACTCGGAAATCATTCCCTCAGATGGGTCCGGAGCCGTTGTGCAGGCATAGGCTTCTGAGTGTGTCTTCAGACCTACACAACTATATATTAAGCCATATTCAGCTTCAAAGACTAAAGCAGCTCTAAAGACAAAGAAACAAGTACAGAATTCTCCTACTCAGACTTCCATGCCTAAAAAACAGATGCTTAAAATGGCCGAAGACCTAATTCCTTTGATCAGGGGCTCCCATCCCCTTCCTGATAAGAGGCCTAGGCAAGAGACAGAGTATGATTCTTCTCATCAGGTTTCTATTTCCTCTGATTCCTCTTCTGAACAGTATTACTCCATGCTTCCCTATGAGGATTTTGATGCTGAAGAATCCATTCCTTCAGCCTCTCTTGCTGAGGATTATTCTTTTGGGGAAACCCTGCATACCATGAGGGAGCATTTCCACTGGGAGAGCCAAGATTATTCTGAATCTAAGAAAAGGCTCGGAGACTTTCTACTACTTCCTCAGCACAGACTTCTTGCTATTCCACCTATTCTAGACATTGTAGATGATGTATTTTCAGAGTCCGGCCTGTCCCCTGACTCTTTCCCTCCTGCAACTGCTAAGCCAGACAGATACTACAGGGTCCCGGTTTCTCATAAATTCCTATACAAAAACCCCGCTGCTTACCCAGAGACTATATCTCAGTGTCCCAAGGGGGTTAAAGCTTCCACTGCAAAAAAAAAAAACCTGTCCCCTCTGATAGGGATTCTAGGGCTCTAGACAGATGGGGGAAAAAAGTCTACACTTCTGCTACCCTGGCTGCAAGGGCTTTAAATTGTCAGTTTCATATGCTTAAATATCAGCAATATTTAATGTCACTGCTTAAACAGAAATTGTTGACAAATACTCAGTGTTCAGAGAACAAGGAATTGCAGGATTTATTGCATGCAGCTGAACAAGTGGGAAAGCATACTTTGCAATGTGGTTATGATTCACTGGAGGCCTCTTGCAGGGCTGCTGTTACAGGTTCTGTTATTAGAAGGCATGTTTGGTTAAAGGAACAGAATCTGCCTGATCATGTTAAAGTAAAATTATTAGATGCACCATTACAGCATGATACTTTGTTTGGTACTAAAGCAGAAGAGGTGTTGGAAAAAAAATGGAGGATAAAGCAAAATCTGCAGACAGTCAAGGATTTCTTACAGGTACAGCTACCCAGGTTTAGCAGGAACTGATCTTCTAAAAATTGGTCCTTTCCAGTGTCAGACAGACCACAAAGAGTTAGATACAGGCGTCCCAGAGGCAGATCTCAGCCCCAAGGTCATACAGGCCTAAACAATGGGGTGCTCCTACTTCCAAAAGCGGAGAAGACAAATCACAACCTTACAGGAAACAGTCCCAATGACTTTCCTCTACCAGTTCCAAGCACTTTTCTTTTGGCAGCCCCTTAGGGGGAAAACTAGCACTTTTTTCATCAAATTGGCAAATAGTTACCCAAGACAAATGGGTCCTGAACATAGTGTTCCAAGGCTACAGGTTCCATTTTCACACTCTACCAAGGTCAAAAGGTATGCCAGACCTGCCACACAATCAAAGGGCAGAGGCACAAAAACAAATTACAGCAATCATGGACAATGAGGGCCATTCAGCAAGTACCACAACAAGAGCAAGGGCAAGGATTTTACTCCAGAGTTTTCCTAGTACCCAGGAAGGACAAAACCTGGAGACCAATACTGGACCTGTCTATACTAAATACGTTTCTGGAAGTTCCAAAATTCAAGATGTTGACTCTACAGCAGCTCCTGCCCATGCTGGGCAACAAAGCTTGGCTCGTAACTTTGGACCTAAGAGGCATACCTGCATGTCCCAATCAGACAATCTTGCAGAAGATGCCTCAGATTCATAGCTGGCTCAATGCATTACCAGTTCTCTGCACTGCCCTTTGGCTTATCTACTGCTCCCAGGGTCTTCACAAAATGCCTGGCACCAGTAATTGCGTTTTGCAGTCAAAAAGGAGTTCAAATATATCCCTACTTGGACGACTGCCTAATTCAAGCAGATAACAAAGACATTCTTCTAAATCATCTGGCATTTTTAAAAAGATTACTAATTGGCCTAGGGTACACAGTAAACAAAAGAAATCAAAACTAGTGCCCTCTCAAGAGATAATATTCCTGCATGCAAGTTTAAATACAACTGCCCAGATGGCTTATCTCACGCCAGACAAGCAAAAGCAACTGACTACTTACTTCAAGAAATTGGCAACAAAAACCCACTTATCTGCAAGGAAAGTCCTGCAGGCCGTGGGTTTCATGGCATGCTGCATTCTACTAATTCCATATGCCAGACTGCATGAGGAAACTGCAGTGGTATCTAAAAAGTGTTTGGACTCAGCATTGCCACAGCCTGGAGACAGTAATTGCACTCATTCCCTGCCTGCAACAGGAGTTTCGATGGTGGACAGAACCCTGTCACCACAACAAGGGTCTGCCATTCAGTTTACCCACAGCCAGACAGACACTGACAACGGATGCATCAGATTATTCCTGGGGGGCCCATATGGCAGGAAAATGTATTCAGGGCACATGGCCTGCAAACCAGATGCATCTTCACATCAGTCATAAAGAGATGCTAGCTGTTTATAATGCCCTGACTGCTTTCAAGGACCTGCTTAATCCAGGACAGTTACTGATAGACAGACAACACTACAGTCATGTGGTACATAAACAAGCAGGGAGGTACACATTCCTACCCCCTTTGCAGACCAGCAATGACCTTATGGGACACGGCATTGGCTTTTCAAGTTCACCTGCAATCACAGTTCCTGCCAGGAAAAACAAATACTCTGGCAGACGAACTAAGCAGAAACTTCATGGATCCCCACGAATGGAAACTGGATCCACAAGTCTTCAGCATGATAACAAGGAAATGGGGATGCCCAGACATAGATCTATTTGCCTCCCCTCACAACTGCCAATTGCAGAGATTTTGCACAAGGATTTATCACAAGCAAGCATGTAAAGTGGATGCCCTTTCCCTTCAGCTGGAAAAATCTAACCGTATATACTTTTCCCCCACTGCCTCTCCTTCCCAGGGTGCTCCTAAAGGTCAGACAAGAGAAGCCAAAAATTATACTGATTGCACCAGACTGGCCACGCCAGCATTGGTACCCAATCCTAAAGAGCTTGTCTCAAGGTCCAGCATGGATATTGCCTCAAACTTCTCACTTGCTGACCCAACAAAACAATCAGATCCTGCACAGTCAACTCAGGACCTTAAATCTGGCAGCATGGCGGATAATGTAGCCATTCGGAACACTCCTCTTTCAAAAGCTGTTCCAGATGTTATCTTGGAGGCCAGGAGGCCCAATACCAGAAAATCTTGTGCAGAAAAATGGAAGAGATTATGTGCTTGGAACCAGGAACCAAGGCATTGACACGTGTGTACCAAATATCCCTCAGATTTTACAGTACCTAACTGAGATGCTAAACAAAGGCCTTTCTTTCTCATCTGTTAAGATTCATGCCTCTGCCATTTCAGCCCATTACAATACGGAACCACCTATCTTTTCTCATCCTTTAATAAGGCGGTACCTCAGAGGGGCCAAAAACATTAGTCCTCCAAGGAGAGCACCAATTCTGGCCTGGGACCTCAATTATGTTTTGGAAAAACTCACACTGCCTCCTTTCGAGCCAGCATCAACAACAGATAAAAAATTCTTATCCTGGAAAACAGCTCTGCTCCTAGCAATAACCTCTGCAAGGCGAGTCTCGGAGTTACAAGCACTCATGGCTGTGGAACCTTTCATCATTTTTCATCCAGACAGGGTTTCTCTGAGGACAAACCCTACATTTATGCCTAAGGTGGTGTCCAGTGTGGCCCTCAACCAAACCATTCACTTGCCTACATTTTATCCAAATCCACAGAACAAGGGTGAGAAAATTCTGCATTCTTTGGACATACGCAGGCAGTTACGCTTCTACTTGGACAGAACTAAAGCTTTCAGAAAGACTGCGCAACTTTTAATGTCATATGCTGCAGGATCACAAGGAACAGCTATCTCAAAACAGACTATTTCTAAATGGATAGGCCATTGCATCCATTTCTGCTATTTTCAACAGGGCAAATCAGAGCCTAAGGGCATTAGGCCTCATTCCACCAGAGCAGCAGCCACTTCAGCAGCCTTCCTCAGAGGAGTACCAACCAAAGATATCTTAGAGGCTGCAACTTGGAGTTCAGTGCACACCTTCACAAAGCACTACCACTTACCTTTTTACTCTTAAGTCCAGAGCAGGCTTTGCCACTGCAGTTCTGCAGGGCCTCATAGCCTCTCCTAATCCTATTGGGCATTCTGATTAGTTCATGCTGCAAAGCGTAGTTGCTAAGCTACATTTTACATAGACAAATAATTTGTTGAAATGTACTTTATAGCAGTTTCATCACTGAGATTTGAATCCTTTAGCAAGGTTTGGGAATTTGAAGTTGTATCAAGCGTGCTGCATTTCCCCATTCATGTTTTGAATCCATAAGGTGGATAAAATTGCCTTAGCAAATTTTCATTTGCAGTACTTATTTTTGTCTGTGTTGGTCAGAAATTTGAATCCTCTGAGTATTGCTGTAGCTTTACTAAGGCAGCATAAGTTAGAGGATTGAAGGTGCTGCAATTTTCTTTATAAAACCATATTCATAAGGTAGAAAATTATCTTTGACACTGTAGGAATGGAGTAAAATCTTTGAGTGCCTATTTTAGTGTTAATCTCTCAAAAAATGAAAAGAAAAGGTTCAGGAACATAGGGAGAAGGATTGTGAAAAAAAGTCAGAAAGCAAGACCTGTCTTGACTGAATTCAATGCTACAGTGTTCCTGACATGTAGGTTGTCACCGGTTGTGTAAGGTCGGGGTTCCAAAGCTTTACCTTCCTGAGCTTGTACTTCTGCCTGACATCATCTTGTAAATATAGGGATATGCATATGTACAAACTAGTGAACACCTCAGACTTTCTTGCCGCCAGGCCAAATGCAGGTTGTGCATCTGTAGGACTGAGGGCCCTTTGGTCTTTGGTGCCATTGCTCCACACTGCCATTTCCTATGACAAGTGCCCCTTTGGAAAACTTTCTTTTGACTGCAGCCACTATGCAGCAGTGGTTAGCCATGTTCTCTGTGACTGATGGGGTCCCCTCAGTGGGCAAGGGAGAGCCACCTTGTCATTCCTGGGAGAGGGAACAGGGAAGACTTCCCTGTTTTGTCAGAATGCTGTGTCTGTCCTTAGGGAAGCTGCTGCCATTAATAACAATGTTGTCCCCTTTTGGCCTAAAGAAACTGAACACTAAGTATGCATGTATTCTTCCCCACATTTTCATAGGCAGGAGAGGAGTATTTTACTGGGTTTGGGTCACTCAAAATTTAATTCAGGCTATTTATCCTCCTTGTAAAGTGGTTTCTGGTAAACGATTGATACCCGTTTCCCCTGAGATTAAAGATTCTGAATTAGGAAGGGATGAAGAAAGGACAGAACTGTCAGACCAGACTTTCATTTCCTCGTTTTGTTCAAGACTCATTCTGTCCCAGGGAGAGATGGAACTAAGTTCATCCTTCCTTAGTTATGAAAGGTTTTTATACAGAGATGTTTTAGTGTTAAAAAAAAAAAAATGCTTGGAGAGCAGTTCTGGAACTTTCTTAAGTCTTTGTGATAATACCATAGTTCAAAATGATGTTGCTTCTCAACCGGTTACCGCTTCTTAATCATTTAAGTTTCCCGGTAACACTAGATTTAAGTGCAAAAAAGATGGAAAAAGTGCTGACAGTCACCAGAAAACCAAAAGTAAAGCACTTCAAGGAGAATAGTAACCACTGCTTCAAAAGTGAATAAGTAGTTTATTTTAACGCACCAACACTGCACACACTGCGTTTTCATCCTGTACAACCAGAACTACTTCAGAAAATACAATTAAACAATCAAATGTTCGTTATATAGAACTCCTAGAAAAGGAGGTGGCGTAGCAATTAACTACTCCACTCTCACTTTTACTCCATTGACCAACCCCATCCCAACATTTTCCAATGCAGAAATGACTGTAGGCTTTCTAAAACTTAACAACTATAAATCCATCTACATCTGCTCCATCTACATCCCACCCGGAGACCATACCAAAACTCTGGAAGACATCCTCTCTTGGTTTAACTCAAACATCAAATATGAAACCTACATTCTTGGTGATGTAAATATTAACTGGACCTCCTTCCTCATAGATACCCCATCTTACTCTATCAACCTCCACAATTTCACCCAACTAATAGACCTCCCTACTAGGCCAAACAAAGATGGTTCCTCCGGTACCATCTTAGATTGGATATTAACACATCCCAACCGTATCTCGAAAGCTCGTATAATACCAGACCCCCTAGGCGACCACTTACCAGCCTTCACTGACTGCCTATCCTCACACATAGAAAAACAACACATTTTCAACCAATCCTGTAACCTATCTTCCTTCAACCCCAAAATCTTATCTGAATGCCTCAAGGTTACTAATTGGTCCCCACTGAAAATCCTTCCACTAGATAACGCAGTCACATATTTTAACCAAACCTTCCTTACCTTACTTGATAAAGTAGCCCCTTTAAAAACCAAACATATCAAAACAAATTCCTGCCCCTGGCTATCCCAAGAAACTAAATTGATAATCACTCAGAAACAAAAAGTGGAAACTGTACCAAAAACAGAAAAACCCCACCACCCTCCAAGAATATAAACATCTTCGTAACCTGGCCAAAAAGTCAATAACAAAAGATCGCAAAAACTACTACAGCAGTCTTCAATACAAACACTCAAACAATCCAAAGAAATTCTGGACATCCATCTCTTCAATACTCAACCCTGGTAATACTTCAACCCTGGTAATACTTCAACCCCTGCCCCAATCCCAACCTCTCAAGTCTTGAAACGGCCACTAACTTCAACACATTTTTCATTGATTGTATAGTGAAATTATCCTCCACTTTCCCCAATCCATCCATCATTACTAACCCCTCACCCTGCACCCCAAACCCTCTCTCTCACCTCCCTCCTCCACCGCTATTCTCACTTAAACCTGTTTCCACCTATACTATAAAAAGACTACTGCAAAAGCTAAAACCATGCCGCAATGCCCCTGACAACCTTCCAGCAAATTTTCTTCAAATATCAGCCGAATCTATAGCCTATCCCATATCCATCCTCATTAATAGATCCATTCAGGAATCCTATGTACCAACCATCTGGCGTTATGCATACATAATTCCTCTCCACAAAGGTGGTAAGAACACAGACACTACTAACTTCAGACCCATAGCTATACTCTCTCCTCTGTCTAAAATTCTAGAGAAAACCATCCACTCCCAGCTCATGCCCTACCTAATCCAGCACAAACTCCTCTCTCCCACCCAGCACGGCTTCCACCCAGGCCACAGCACCATGACAGCCCTCATTTCCTTCCTCAAAACAGTCAACCTAGCACGTGAGAGCGGCAAATACGTATCTTCTCTTTTTCTTGACCTCTCAAAGGCATTCGACACTATTCCCCATTCCCTCCTCCTGTCCCAGCTCTCTCACTTGCATCTATCTCCCTCAACCCTAGACTGGTTCTCCAGGTACCTTTCCACGCGCCAGCAAGCTGTACAATGGAAAGAGTCGACCTCCCCTTTCTTACCTACACCCACAGGAGTTCCCCAAGGATCAGTACTTGGCCCTCTGCTCTTCAACTTATTCATTAACAACTTTCACCTCTCCATCCCTGAAGCCTCAGTCATCCAATATGCAGATGACTCCACTATCATCTGCTCAGCCTCCTGACCCTCCAAACTTCTATTTAAACCCAAACAGCCTTCTCCAAAATTGAATCATGGATGCAATCGCATCACTTGGCCCTAAATGCCAACAAAACAAAGCTAATGATATTTACTCCCACTAAAACTTCCCAGTTCCACAAAGTCCAATTTTCCATCAAAAGCCACAATAACATCCCTCTTGAAATCGTTCCTAGTACCAAACTACTTTGCATTACCATCGAAAACCTAAAATTCGACTCCCACATCCTCTCATCAATCAAAAAAACCCACCAGAAAATCTGCCTCCTCTACAGACACAACTGCTACCTTACTCCATCTTCCCGTCATACCCTTGCATCGACCTTCCTTCTCCCCTCTCTCTTGTACAGTGCTCCCCTATTCTCCAACCTACAACTCGGACTCCGTGCTAAACTTGAGGCCTGTTGCAACAAAATCTGCAAATTTGCAACCAATTCTAAGAACTCTTCCCATCACTGTCACTCCCTACACACCCTAAACTGGCTAGAACTCCACAACCACCTAAAGTACCTACAACTTACAACAGCCCACAAACTCATCTTTAAACCAGCAGAATGCCCCTCTCTTGCTAAATCTCTAACACCCTACACACCTACCCGTATCCTGAGATCCACAGGCCAAAACCTCCTGTATGTACACAAACCCATCCACCCAACTGGTAACTACTACTATCCCACACTATAGCCAAACTATGGAACAATCTCCCCACACCACTACGTAATATACCTAACCACAACAATTTCAAATCCATGCTTCTCTCCCATCTCTCCTCCAAATGGGAATGTCCTTCACATGCTCCTGCCTAAAACTCCCACACTACTAACTCCACACCTAAATCATCATTTCTTTGCCTACTTTAACTTAATTCAGAGATCATGCTCAGAACACCTTTTCATAAATCTTTTGCATGCATGCCTCTGGCCTACCTTACTCATATTCTCAAACGTTCATTGTTTGTTTTTCTTATCCATTGTACCCATAATATTGTTTTCCTCTGTAATATTGTAAATTTGTCTCTATTCCTATGTATTTGTATGTCTGTTTGGGGCTTTTCCCCTCGGGTCTCCACGGAAAAAGGGTAATTCTTACCCAGCTGGACCAACCCAGTTAACAAATGCAAATAAATAAATATTTAGCCCAGCCACCCATCCTCAGCTTTGGGATTCAACCCAAGAGTAATGACTGCAACAGTGAAACACAGTTGTGTACCTACCATAAATGTAGATGTTAGTGTATTCACTGTTGCAGTCCAGGTTACCCACCCACCATCCCCCTTTTCTTCGCTGGGTCTATCTGCACTACTCTATCCTATACAACCTATTTGGTGTATTTGCTTGTAGATGAAAGAAATGTTTTTGTGCATGCTTTTTTATTGGCATATTTTTCAGCCTATCAATTTGAGGACACCTGACATCTGGGGCAAGAAAAACTGAAGAAAATGGCGTCGGCTGCATCTTTTATACCCCTGGCACACTGACGTCAGGGAAGAGGTGACAGCATCCGACGCCGGACCTAGACTTTGGAATTCTGGCCGACTGAGGGTAGCCTGCCAGCAGGATAACCCAAGAGTAATGACTGCAACAGTGAATACACTCTAACATCTACATTGATGGTAGGTACACAACTGTACTTTTTATTTTCTTATGTGTTTTGTCTTCTGAGTTGTGGTCCTGTTGTAATTTTAAATCCAAAAAGAAACTATGGCAGAATAGCACAAAAACGAAGTTTAATTCACGAAGTAAAATCCACAAGATAAAATCCAATAAAACACACGAAAACATGCTGTAATTACGCTGTTATAGAACCACAAGTGAGCGCTTTCATCTCCAAAGGGAGATTTCTTCAGACTAATGGTTACAACTCACTGCTTCATTTAAATACTCTTAGCAATTAGTAAGCTGCTTCAATTAAGCAATCCAATTAAAAGTTATCAGTTTAAAATGTGTTTGAACTACAATATTCTTAAACTATTCTGTATACCTGAAAACTAACCTAATGTTTAAAACCTTGCCTTTTTAAATACATAATGAATTCCTCTCTATTATTAAACCTGGCAGAAAACACGCATTTAATCTCACTTGCCAGCAGTATTCAAGCCACCCCAATTCTTCTTCAATATTTATCTTTGTAACATTGGGATGGATAAAATCTATAACTTAACATTTAAAATTAGTCTTACATTTACTTTCTAAATGTTTTGCCAAAGCATTTTTGACATCTCCTTTGCCTATGGCATATTGATGTTCATAAATTCTTCTATACAATTCCCTTCCTGTTCTACCAACATAAAATGAGTTGCAATCTACACATATTATTAAATAGACAACATTTTTAGACTTACAAGTAAATCTGCCTGGAACATATATCTTAGTTTTGCCCACAAAAATCTCATGCCTATCTGTATATAAATAACTACAATAGTTGCAATTAAAACATTTATACATTCCTTTTCTTTCTTCTACTACTCTAATTTTATCTAATTTTCCTTGAAAAAAATCTTTAAAATTTTTTGCTCTTTTTTGCACAAACTTAGGTTTGTCGCCTAACTTCTGTAATAAATTAATATTGATTTTAAAAATTCCCCAATTTTTTCTTACTATATTTTTGATGACAGTAAGAATCAGTACTATTTTGTACTGCCAAAGCTGTGGTAAAATCTGCCGAAGATGTTCTATTCAACTTCTTTTTCTCATTTTTATTTCTATTTACAATTTCTTCTGTCATAACTTCCTTAATCATTTCTAGGGGATAACCTCTACTTAACATCATTTCACAGAAGTTGTCAGCTTCTAAATGAAAAATTTCATTATCTGTTAAATTACTTATTCTCTATTTGTCCTTTGACAATATTCTGTTTAGTTTTTTTTTGGATGTAAACTTGAATAATGTAAATACATATTATTTTGAAATTCTTTTTTATATATTTTTGACACTAATTTTCCATCTTTTTTATATATAGTGAGATCTAAACATTTTACTTTGTGCAGTTTGTTTATATGCATATATGCATATATATATATATATATATATACACACACACACACACACACACACACACACACACACACACACACACACACACACACACACACACAGATTCTCAGTGTGATCAGTATGCTAATTTTACTGTAAAAGTTTTTTTTTCCTGTAGAAACTTCAATATCACGCCTGTACGAAGCAAACGCTCCCAGTAGGTAAGCCAAAAATAACAACAATAAACCAATAACCAACAATGGGAGCGAAACACGGTAGATGTGCCAATAGTTCATCAAATGTCCTCAAAACTTCAGTAGTCCCAATAAATCGATAAAAAGTCCATTACAAACGCAGACTCATTCAGTTCAAGGACAAACTTTAATATACAAGAGATGCAGGATAGCGCTTTCACCATACGGCTTCATCAGACGTTTTCACTCTAATAAAAACAGCTGAGTTTAAATACAAAAAAATGGCGGGAAACAAATCTTTCTTAGTGCCAGATCTCCAATAACCACAAGAACAACATGTGCATCCATCTGTCATCACAAAACTATTCATAATCTGTCTACATATGCACATGTTGAAACACAAAAGCCACCAGCTATTATATGTATATATATATTTCATATATATGTGTATATATTTTATACATTTTTTTATTGTAAAGGCAGCCACCAGCTATTATATGTATATATATATTTCATATATATATGTGTATATATGTATATATATGTATATATTTTATATATTTTTTATTGTAAAGGCATTTTATGCTTATACATATGTATTTTGTATTGTATAATGTATATATTCATATATACATCACTGGTATGTTTTTATTTTTTATTATTTTTATATGTATTAGTGTGTTATATATGTTTTATGTTATGAAGAGGTTTGCTTTTTTGTTTCAACATGTGCAGATGTAGACCTATATTATGAATAGTTTTGTGATGACAGACAGATGTGCATGTTGTTCTTGTGGTTATTGGAGATCTGGCACTTTGGATTTGTTTCCCATCATTTTTTGTATTTAAACTCGGATGCTTTTATTAGAGTGCAAAGGTCTGATGAAGCCGTATGGTGAAAGCGCTAACCTGCATCTCTTATATATTAAAGTTTGTCCTTGAACTGAATGAGTCTACGTTTGTAATGGGCTTTTTATCAATTTATTGGGACTATTGAAGTTATGAGGACATTTGATGAACTATTGGCACATCTACTGTGTTTCGCTCCCATTGTTGGTTATTGGTTTATTGTTGTTTTTTTCCTGTAGCTTTTACTATGTCCATACCAAGGATACAGTATGTATATAAAAGCATGGTTTGAAGTGAATACTTCATGGCTGTGTACATTAGACGTGTGTAACAGATGAGCAAGTCTAAAGAGAAGCTGGCTTAAAACAAAGCTGTTAAGTAGGCACATAAGGCAAACAGTTCTCATCACTGAAATTGCTTATGTGATGTACTCTTTGGATTAAGTTTTGACTTATTGTGTATTTGTGGCACTGGTCACAACCCTGAGCTTTTGTAGCTGTATCTCATTAAAATGCAATAAGTGAATTTAGTGGCTCTTTGCCAAGTTGTTTTTTTATTAATATAGTGAATCCTTGCTGCAGTCCTTGTTGGGATAGATCACTACTTTCATGTGTATGAATTTTAACATTTTTAGTAATGCTGTGGTCTTTTTTTTTTCCCCTCTGGTTTGAGTAATGGCATTAAGTGACCATTTCCAGTACAGCTTTTCCTCTTGAATCTTAACATCCCCATTAAGTCCCTCTCCTCCAGTGGAGACGTTATGGTATGTATGTTGCTGAGAACTCTGAGTTTGATACCCCCAAGAGGTGGGTATCCGCCTAAGCACCAGTTCCATCATTCTAAACTCACCTTGGCAGGCCCTGTGACACTATTGTCAGACTGAGCTCTCCTTGCAGGTGTGGCAAGCAGTGGCTTGACATGTAATAGTATTTGGTAAAGAGTGAATGAGTCAAATATTCTGCATTGATATAAGTAGAGCTTCTATTTGCTGTCATTTGTACTGACCTTCAAGTGGAAGACTTTTTCGTAATGCAGGATGTATTTGTCTGTGGTCCTTTATGTGAGGTACCTGCATAGCTGAAATACTTAAGTTTGTGATTTTGATCAGATGCAGGGGCTCATCTTTAAGATCTACTGATGAGGTAATTACTTGTGTATATATTCTGTATTTAAACTTCTTTTCTTTTCAGGAAGCTTTTAAGGCAGTAGAAGACATCCATGGTCTTTTTTCCTTGTCAAAGAAGCCACCCAAACCCCAGTTGATGGCAAACTATTACAATAAGGTTTCTACTGTGTTCTGGAAGTCTGGAAATGCTTTATTTCATGCTACGACTCTACACAGACTTTATCATCTTTCAAGAGAAATGAGAAAAAACTTGTCACCTGAGGAGATGCAAAGGTATGGAGTTAATATTTATGGCAATGTTTAATTGTTGGCCTTCTTCTAAGTAGGTTTTCATGTAAGTGTTTTATACATCACTTTTGTATAGCATGTTTGTGTGTGTTTTTTTTTTTTGACTGCTGCCACCATTTCTGCCATCAAAAGTAATTGGAGATTTGTCTTTTAGACTACCCTCTTTTGCCCACATGGTGACAACCCATTAGAGGTGAAGCATGCAGTGTGAGTCAATGCTGCATACGCTTCACTTCAGCAGGGGGTTGATGTCCGTGAGATGGCTCTGCCCACCCACAGGAGGCATGTTGCAGTTGTTTCCTTGATCTTTACCAGAGAAATTGGCCTATGCACATGAGCCCATGATCATACATTCTCCCTTCCCCAGCCAGGATGTGCATGACCATCATTCCTGCCTGTACTGTCAAGCGCACAAGTTGCTGTTCAAATTCTCATTTAAAATCTCTCTCCATCATTGGTGAGAAAAAATATTGAGTGGCTGTCTTCATTGTTGAGATCCAGAGTACACTTGGCACTGCCCTGTAAACTGGCGGCTGTTTTACAGAAAAACCTAGGCGTGACCACTTTAAATGAATGAAGACAGCCATTAGGGAAAAAAAAAATTGGACTGGAGAGAGAGGTCATGGACATTGGGTGGGTGGGGGGGGGGTGATGGTAAGTATTCTTCCCTTTCAAGAGGAACATTAAAGTATGTGTCCACAATTTCCATCCATGTCACCTCATGTTCTTTTCCTTCCCATTTCCCTCTTTGAGGGAGAGAAAGCAAATCATCACCTCTTTCAAGGAGGGCATGTTTGCTATGCATCCACCGCTTTTCTTTTTCCCCACATATCTTTTGTGTGGGATGATTTGTTGTAAAGAGTACAGGAGAAAGGGATAGTAGAAATTGTGCTCTGCCTCTGCAGAATAGAGATCAAAGCCTTTCTCCTTTCATAAAGATGCCCTCCACATCAGTTCCACTGTCCAGATAGAAACTGACTAAATGTAAAATGGAACCTGTCAGTGTTATCCCTTACAACCAGTAATAAAAAGTAATTGGGAAAACACCAGGCACAGGATTCCCAAGCGCTTCAAAAGCCACAGCAAGTCCACTCAATGTATATTGAAAACACGAACAGTCTTTTATTCATATCCAAAACTCCATAACATTTAGCGCTTTCCTCTATGGCACCAGAGACTTCATCAGAATGAATAAAACATTCGCTGCTGATATTTATACAATTTTCAAGCCAATGAGTTCATTAATTAACATCAACTACTTCATTAGCTTAAAGCAGCAGTAACAGCCTGCCACGTGAGTTCCATTAAAAAAAAAAAAAAAAACTGCATATATAAAACACAAACTTATAAATAAAAAATATGAATAACCATTGTTCATAAAAATGTTAAAATATTAAAAGTATTAAAAACTGAATAGCAATGAACATATTTTTATGCTGTAAACTTGTTCTTTTAATATACTGTAAGATGTTCTAATGACAAGCTGAAGCTTAACCTATATACAATACATGCATAATAGTATAACGTATTTATAACAATGATACACTCATACTTATTGTTATAGCTAGTATTGTCTCAATTCCAGCAAAGGTGTAATAGTAATATTATCATTAATACCAGGTGCACAAGTTGCATTTAACAACTGCCATCTCACTTCTCTCTTTCAAAATAGCTTTAATATCCCCCCCGGGCTATGATATAACTTTTTCCACAATTCCAAACCTGAAGGCAGCACAAATAGGATTAGCTGCTATATGTCTATATAGAGCACTATTTTTGTCCTTTCTCCTTATATTATAAAGATGTTCGTATATCCTGTTTTAAAAGCTCTACAGGTTTTCACTATATAGAATGCAACACGGGTGTTACACTTAGCTAAGTACATCACCTGCTTAGTATTACAGTTCCTTTCTTAAAATATATCTTTGTTTTATTAACATTCTGTAGAATAATATAATTGTCTTCTAGCAAAGTACTGGTTGCACCTACCACATTTCCTAGTACCTTCATTAGTGCTTCAGTGTGTTTGTGTACCTCTGTTGTATTCAGATTTATTTTTCAAGTTTGGGGCAGTTTTGTACATGAAGTTAGGCTTGTGCCCCAAGATGCTACAAACCTCGGTGTCACCTTTTAGGTGAGCCCAATTTCATGTAACTATATTTTGTTTTACTATTTCTGCTGTTGGATTATATTCTAATTTTTATGCTCTACTATAACTACTAGTATTTCCCTCTATTTCTATGACTTACCAATTCTGCTCCTAATAATGGTTTATATTTTTTGCCCCATTCTCTTATATTGGGAAACATCATTAATCATAGAAACGGTGTATCCTCTGTCCTTAAACATTCGACCAATATTGACAATCAGTTCTCATCTCCTCAAAGTCAGAGGTCATCCGAGGTGTTCTTATACACTGCCCTTTCATTATACTCTTTTTTGTTTTTTTATTTATTTTTTTGTTTCCAAGGATGACAACTGCTATATTCTAAATAAAAATTACTAAAGGTGCTTTTCTTGTGTATTCTAGATTTAAACCCTTTGCCAGTGTAAGAGATAAAAGTATCTAAGTAAGCTATCCCTTGAGTATTATAGGAATGATTCAGATATCTTACATATTCCTCAATTTCTTCGATAGTACCTTTACACAGAACAAAAATATCATCCAGGAAACATACACATCTAATAATCTTATCTGTGTACTGGCTCTTAAAAATATATTCATTCTCCCAGTCCAATAGAACTAAGTTAGCATATATGGGGGCACATGCTACCATAGCTACTCCCTTAGTCTGTTTATATATTTCTTCTTCGAAGTGTATATTATTCTCCAAAACAGTGGTCATAAATATTACCATTAGCTTAATCCTGTCCCATTCCAAGCCTGAAGTTTTTCTCATGCTGTTACTATAGCTTACTTCGTCTTTAGGAATGCATTAAACAAGTCTACTAAATCTGTGGCTAAAAAGATTAGATCCTTGTCCCAGACTTCAGCTTTCAGTCTGCTTAGAAAGTCCCATGAATCTTTGACCAGATGCTGGACTTAATCATAAACATGTTTTAAGGACCTATCTATCACCACTCCAATTGGAAAGGTCTTAGCCTTGCTTCTTGATGTACGGAATGGGGGTTCCACTATATTCTTATGTATTTTAGGAACCCCTACTATCATAGCTAAAGTGGGGTTACTCCACTCTCAAGAAGTTGTAGGTATCTTGTGATATTCGATCACATTTTTCTAAGTGTAGATCTATACATCTGTGAGCTGTATTTACCTCATTAATAGATATAACCTCATAGGTATCTGTGTTAAGAATATCATATACTTTATTTACATATTCACTTTGATCATATAATACCACTCCGCCACCTTTATCAGGTTTCATAACTCTAATATTATGGTAATTGCATATAGTTCTTAGAATTTCCCATTCTTTAATACCTAAATTAGTCCCAAGTTTCCTGTTTTTATTATTACCTTGTAAGGTGTACAACTTTTCACTAATGACCTTTTCAAAGGTGATCAAAGTGGGGTGCAACGGTGGATTAAATTTACTTGGTGGTCTCAAACTATTAACCTGCTTACTTTACTAGTGCTGCTATCCTTAAAATAGATGGCAAGGTTTAATTTCCTTAAGTATAACTTCTGCTGCATAAGTGTGTCAATCAAATTGAACCTAGTAGTAGGCGCCTACTTCATACCCTTGGAAAATAGCCTAAAATTTTCTTTGTCGATGTTCAAAGATGTATAATTATATATACGAAAATTATCTAAGGAATATGTAGTCTGGTTTTCATCTATACTAATTTCATCTGTTCCTCTCTCTATACTTCCCTTTGTTCTTGTCCCCGTTCTGTTTTCCATCCTCAGGCTCGTTTTCTCTGCCCCGAATCTTAGATTTTTTGAGCCTGTTTCCACCCTTCCTGCCTCTGTCCCCGATAAACATTTCGAGACTTAAAATGTGTCTGCTTAGCATTTATCTCCTTTCAAATCTTTGCTTCTTGTGTATTATTTACTTGGTTATAAACATCCCTTTTCCAGGGGTACACAGTTCCCATGAATTACCACATCAGTGGTAGTCCGCTGAACATAGAAGGCATTGTAAGAGATCTGGGAGCACAGGTTGACAGCAACCTCTCCTTTGACCACCACATTGCCACTGTGGTCAGAAAGTCCTGTGTGGCACATCTCATTACTAAGGGTTTTGCATCCAGGAAGAAAGAGATCATTGTCTCCCTCTACTCTTCCCTCATTAGGCCAATTATTGAGTATGGTGCCCCGTTTCGCATGTACCTCACTAGACACCTACAACAACTGGAGAGGCCGCAAAAGTATTTCACAAAGAGGATCCTAGGCCTTAAACATTTGTCCAATATGGATGGACTCAAAATAACTCCAACTATTCTCTGTCTCATATTGCCTACTTAGAGGCGATCTCTGCTTGAGTTACAAAGCCATGTTTCACCCAGCTCTGTTAGAAATGCTACATCTAAAGAAATCCCAATCCCTCTGCACCACATGCTCCAGTGACCTCAACTTCATTACCACAATCAACCGAACATGCTGGAGGGACAGGTTCATAACCCAGAGACTGCCCATGCTATGGAGTAGACTTCCCATAAATGTCAAGCAGAGCACCTCACTGGCCGTCTTCAAGAGAAATCTTGAGTGGATGGGAAATAGAAAATTCACCCCAGGGATCACTCCAGTGGCTTTACTCGACAGAGGCACTGGGAACTAAGGTCGGGTGGCACGATGATATGGTGTAATTCTATGGGCTAAGCTTGTAAAGGCTCCAGGGCCATTAGCCTAGTACACACCTATGAACATAACCTTACATTCAGTAATCAATTCATCATTTAAAACCTTCCCAAGTGGTTCTTAAAATTGTATCTATGGGACTCATATTTTTTAAAGTTCAATGCATCTGGTGGATTGTCAAGTTGTAACAATTTAATTTTCTGCAACTTTTTCTACATAGTAAAAATCATGTCTTTCAAAGTACCAGTGTCCTCAGTAACTTCATTCTTGTTACTGTGAATTGGTGGCACTGTTAGAACGAAGTACATAAATTCCTTCTAAAAAATTGTCAAAGGTAAAGGTCTCACTGCCGCATACAATGCCTTTGTTTCCACAGTTATCAGCATTTGAAATAATTTCAACAACTTTTACAGTACCTGTATTAGTAGATCTGAAGTAGTTAACTTCATTTGGTCTGCAACCTGTGGGTTTCGGATCTGTCCTCTGATCCGAGCCGGCAGCTTTACCTAGCTAAAAGATCAGAGCTCCTAGCTCCTCCCCTACCCATAATCCCCTGCTACACATCCCCATCCTCAGATCTAGTTTGCCGCGGCTTGTAGCAGCTTCTAGAGACGAGCTCTTAGGCGTGGGCGAGAAATTTCCAATTTCATAAAACCTCAAAAATCGTTCATTTTCTACTTTTTCTTTGGTGTGTGTGTGTATTGTTTAGCCCCCTTTATCGACTAAGATATTTAGTGGTTTTTTTTGTAGTAAATTTACTTCAATTTTTGTTTCATTCCCTCCCCCTAGTGCGTGTGTGTGGTGTGATGGCTGAAGGGCCTAAAGCCATTTTTTCTAAATGCACTGAGTGTGGTCATTAGCTGTCCCCAGCCGATGGCCACACTCAGTACGTTATTTTCCTGGGGGTGGCCCATTTATCCACCAGCTGCCAGGTGTGTGCGGCTTTCAACCCCCGGGCTATCAGAGATAGGAGGAACAAGCTAATCCTGGCGGGATTTTTGCCCCCGGATTCTTTTTCCTCCTCTCCCTCTAAGGCACTGGTCGTGGCTGCGGCTTCCATGCCTTCCAATCCCCCTCCCTTGTTGGGGACCCAAACTCCCTCTGCTTCTCAGGGTGAGGGGGACTCTTCTTCCTCTTCTAAAGAGAAAAGGGGAGATAAGGACCGGCACAAACATAAAAGGAGGGCTGAGTCTCATCCCTCAGCCCCTCCATCGAAGGTAGCTAGTCCCGCTAAGAGGACCCCTGGTTCTCCTCATTCTCGGCTCCGTTCTCCTTGCTTTTCCCCGGAGCCGGAAGAGGAATACCGGTCTCCCTCGAGGCGGCCCTCCAGGCCCGCCTCTACGACCTCCTCCAGATCCACCAGAAGCTTGACCGACGTTGACTTGGACCGGATGATGTGTCATTTCCTGCAGGCTCAAATGCAGATGGGGGTGCTCCAGCCTCCCCCCCTTTCTTTACCCCGATTGCTCCTTCTCCTACCCGGTTTTAGGGTATCGGAGTCTTCGGATCCGTGCCGTTTCGGACCCGGGGAACCGTCGGCACCGGTCTTGATTATTTCGACGCTGGCTATGCCCTCGCATGTCTGATCCTAGCTCTCGGGGCCGAGAGCCGAGCGTCTGATCCGTGGGGGGAACTGTTTTCGGTGCCGTTTAGATCGGAGCACACTTCCCTCTCTGGTCAGACCGCTTCGGCTCCGCCGATCCCTGCATCGGATCCGAGGGAGCTGCTCTCGGAGCCAGGGGAGAGCGGTTCATCCTCTGCATTTGATGTAGTGGAGAGGGTGCTGTCGAGGACTTCCAGATCCCCGGTCCGGGCTGCGGATCCATCAGTCACCCCTGCGCATTTGGGCCTGTCCTCCATCATCCGGCCACAGGGACAGCCTGCATCGGCACTCCAGTTGGTTCCCTTAGAGGAACAAGACCCCATGGATGAGAGCTCCTCGGATAGCCCCACCGAGGAGGTTCCTCACAAACGAAGGTGCAAAAGGAGGCACCTGGACTCCCCTGAGTCCCTCACAGAGGACACAGACTTGAAGGAAGGGGAAGGTTCCCCAAGGTCACCCCCTGAGGATGTCTCCTTTGGAGACATCATGGAGATGTTGCGAATCAGAGGAGGGTGGTCTGCCCAAAAACCTTCCTCGGACGAGTCTGTGTTCCTGGAGGCGTTTGCAGGCCCGTCTACTTCTTGGGTGTCCCCCCCGGCTGACCCCCTGGTGGACTTAATTACCACCAGGGCTTGGAAGGAGCCGGACACCGTGGAGCCAATTCCGAGAAGGCCTGACAAGATACTTGGTCCCCCTTCTGATAGGCTGGCATGGTCTAAAGGTTCTCCAGTGGATGCCATGGTGGCGGCGGCTGCCACCAAGAAGGAACTAGCACAGGAGAGTTCCTTGGTCCTCCCTCCAGACAAGGAATCTCTGACGTTGGACCACATTGGAAAGCGGATGTTTGCTTCAGCTACCTTCTCTGTAAGGGCGCTGAACTATATGGCACATGTCATCAGACTCCAACGAGACTTGATTAAAGAATACGCTGGAGCTCCCCCGGAGTCCATGGCGGCAGAGGACAAACGCACCTTCTCGGCTCGTATGGCCACTCTGAAATCTGTTACTAACACTTCTATGCGGCTACTCTCCCATGCCACGGAGGGAGTGGCTAGAGCCAGCAGACCAGGCATCGCTCTGCGGCGCCAAGCCTGGCTCCGCCTTTGAGATTTTGCAGAACCCTTCAAGGCGTCCTTCACAAACGCGCCTTTGACGGTTGTACGCTCTTTGGCAAGACCGTCCACGACACGCTGGTCCAAAGCGAGAAAGATGGGAAGACGCTGTCTGCCATCGGGATACGCTTCTCTAATCCCCAACAGTCCTTCTCGAGGAACCAGAGGGGACAAAAGAAGATGTGGTTCCGGAAATCACAGCAGTCCTGTCCCGCTTAGGACCCCTCGTCCTTCAGAGGCAGAGGAGGACAAGGTGGACGCCAGCCCAGAGGCAGAGGGGGGGGGGCCGAGGAAGTTCGGGTCTCAAACCTTTCTCTGAGAGGCCCGCGCAACAGCCCTGAGGGCTTACCCTACTGTCCCTCTCTGGAGGCAGTCGGGGGGCGTCTGTTGGTGCACCTCCAAACTTGGGAGTCCATTACTATGATTCGATGGGTGCTCCGAATTATATCCAGAGGTTATTCCATTCCCTTGCTGAGTCTTCCCCCTCCTTAGAAACGCCTCCCCTATGTCCCACCCGATCAAAGGGAGGCGGCAGCTTCAGAAATTTCGAAGCTATTAGAAAAAAAGAGTCATCCAGCGTGTCCCCCTAGGCCAGTCCGGATTGGGAAATTACTCCAGGTTCTTTTTAGTGCCAAAAAAGACGGGGGACCTGAGGCCTATCTTAGACCTCTCATCTCTAAACCTGTTCATTCCCAAAGAGAAATTCCGGATGGTCACTCTGCAATCTATTCTCCCCTTCCTATGGGAGAACGACTGGATGTGCTCCTTCGACCTCAAAGATGAGTACTACCACATTCTAATGGACAGACGATCCAGGAGATTCCTCCGCTTTCGGCTGGGAGCCAGTCACCATCAGTTCAGAGCTCTTCCGTTCGGCCTCACCTCAGCCCCCAGGGTGTTCACAAAGGTCATGGCAGTGGTCGCAGCCCACCTGAGACTTCAGGGCATGCGGGTCTTTCCGTACCTGGACGACTGGCTCCTCACCACCCCCACCAGGCATCAGCTCTGCTCTGCCAGGGATTATACCCTGGCTCTTACTCAGCATCTGGGTATTTCTGTAAACCTTCAAAAATTGTTCCTTCATCCGGTGCAGGTTCTGGAATTTATAGGGGCCAAGATAGATACGCGACACTCCAAGGCCTTTCTAACATACAGGTTGCACTTTCTCTCCATGTTTTGGCAGTTCTCCAATCCCCAGCCCCACCTGCGGAATTAGCTCTGAGAGCGTTGGGCTCCATAGCAGCAGCCATCGGTCTGTCACCCTTTGCGCTACTGCCCATGAGAATTCTTCAGTGGACTCTTCAGGTCCAATGGTCACTTTTACTGAGCAGGGTTTGCAAGGACTCCCTTCTCTGGTGGCTTCACTCTCGGGAGCTGCGAGAGGGGAGACAGTTTGTCATGCCTCAGCCCCAAGCCACGTTGACCATGGACGCTTCTTGCCTCGGGTGGGGGTGGGGGCATGGTATGGGCAGAACCGTCCAAGGCATGTGGACTCCCTCAGAGACCGTTCTGCATATCAGTGTTCTGGAGATGAGGGCGGTGCTTCTGGCGTTGCAAGCCCTACAAGACCTTCTTCCTCCGGGAACTATTGCAATGCAGACAGACAACATGGCTGTAGTCTGGTACATCAACAAACAGGGAGGAACCAGATCTTATCCCCTTTGCCGAGAGGCTATGAGAGTTTGGGAATCGGCGATCTCCACCAACCGCTTTCTGATAGC
This sequence comes from Protopterus annectens, assembly GCF_019279795.1. Lineage (NCBI taxonomy): Eukaryota > Metazoa > Chordata > Ceratodontiformes > Protopteridae > Protopterus > Protopterus annectens. Next base: position 268,530,637 of record NC_056748.1, on the reverse strand, counting down.
AATGCACATTCTGGGCCGGACCAACATTCTAGCGGACAAGCTAAGTCGCTTGATCCTCACACCGTACGAGTGGTCTCTAAACCCGTTAGTAGCGAAACAAATCTTCCTCAAATGGGGTCTACCTTGCTGCGATCTTTTTGCTTCTCCGTCAAGCACAAAGTGCAGCTAATTTTTCGCTCTAATTCCCCCAGTAGGGGAGAGCCCCAGAGACGCTCTGGTTCATGCTTGGCCACCCGGTCTCCTTTATGCTTATCCCCCGCTTCCGCTCATGACGAAGTTCCTGCAGAAAGCCCATCGTTTGGGGAGCAAGATCATCCTCATAATCCCATTCTGGCCTCGCCAGATCTGGTTCCCTTATCTGCGGTCTCGCAGTGTAGTTCCTCCTTGGATCTTGGATCCCATTCCGGATCTAATTTCTCATCCTGCGGGATTACAACCCCCAAACCTGGGCGACCTCAAGCTCACGGCTTGGTTGATCCAGTTCCGCTGATAGCAAGGACTCCCGGTATCTCGTCACCAGTGAAAGCTATTCTGGTAGCAGCACACAAACTTTCTACCAGAAAAATCTGCAGTAGTAAACATTTTTCCATCTGGGCCAAAGACAGGGGCTTAGACCCTTTTACTGTCCCTATTCTGACTATTCTTGATTTCCTGTCCCTTATCTTTCATCAGGGAGTCAGTGCATCTACAGTTCAAGTACAGTTGGCAGCCATATCTCATTTTCACGTTTGGGATGATGTAGGATCACTGGCTTCCACCAGGATTTGCAAATCCTTTTTAAAAGGCGTCTTTCTGTTAAAACCGCCAGTTAAGTCGGCGGTCCCACCATGGGACTTAACATTGGTGCTACAGGCTTTGACGGGCCCACCTTTCGAACCTGCTGCTTCTGCTCAGTTGAAATTTTTATCTTGGAAAACAGCCTTCCTGATTGCAATTACTTCAGCCAGGAGAGTGTCTGAGCTTCAAGCCCTCTGTATGAAACCCCCTTACCTAATATTTCATAAGGACAGAGTTTCTCTCAGGACTAATCCCTCCTTCCTCCCTAAAGTAGCCTCTGAGTCGAATATTAATCCGTGTATTAATCTGCCGGTGTTTTTCCCCAATTTCCAGAACAAAGGAGAATACATACTACACAAATTGGATGTACATAGACAACTTTGTTTTTATTTGCACAGGACAGCAACCAACCGCAAATCTGATCAATTGTTTGTGTCCTTTGCCAAGTCTTCTTTAGGTAAACCTATTGCCAAAGTTACTTTAGCCAACTGGATTTCACAGTGCATCATTCAGGCCTATTTAGCTTCTAACAAACCGGTACCTGTGGGAATTCATGCTCATTCAACCAGATCCATAGCTACCTCTGCAGCGTTCTGGTCTAGAGTCCCTATAGACGACATATGTTCAGCAGCTACTTGGTCCTCCTCTCATACATTCATTTCCCATTATAAATTGGATGTGATATCCAGGAGTAGGGCTTCCTTTGGCTCCGCGGTGCTCCAGAATATTCTTCCTTGAGGGCCGCCCCCAAGGTTTCTAGGTAGCTGGGGACTCTGTCCCACAGGTTGCAGACCAAATTAAGTTAACTACTTCAGATAAAGAAGTTATATACTCACCATAATGTTCCATCTGAGTAGGTAACGTCATTTGTCTGCAACTGCCCCCCCCCTCCATTCCCCCTAACCAGTTTCGTGCTTCTTAACCAATGGGATAACATGGCTCATGCTGTTAGGCAGTAGGTTACTGGCCTCTTTCGAGGGTCTTATGGAGTCTTTAGAGGCAAACTCGATCTGAGGATGGGGGATTGTAGCAGGGGATTATGGGTAGGGGAGGAGCTAGGAGCTCGGATCTTTTAGCTAGGAAAGCTGCCGGCTCTGATCCGAGGACAGATCCGAAACCCACAGGTTGCAGACAAATGAAGTTACCTACTCAGATGGAACGTTATGGTGAGTACATAACTTCTTTTTTTGTCAACCACTGTAGCTTAAGTTCGTTTGGGGATTGTCCTTTTAGGTTTGGCTTCAGTTCTTTCATATTCTTTGTCATCCTCTACATTCCCAGTCGCATCATTATTGTCTCTAAATAAATTGCTCAATTCCAACTGAAAATTGTGGCCATATGTAGCTGAAACTTTACTAGAAGCTGTGCTGCTTCTACAAATGCCATTTTTCAGCCCTGCTGCCAAGTCCTCATTTAACCCTCCCTCCTGGGTCCTAATACCAGTCGCTATTCGATTGGATCCTCCTGGCGTCACTCCTGATTCGGCTAATCGCCTCTATCATTCTGGTAGGCTTTCCCTTCAGTATAGCCACTTCAGAATGCAGTCTGTGGAAATTTTCCTTCCTGACTGGGGAAAATAGTAAAGGTATTTCATCAAGGGAATCTATAGCAAGCAACTAAACCCAAACTGTCAGTGTTATCCCTTACAACCAGCAAAAAAAAGTAATAAAAAGCAATAGGGAAAACACCAGGCACAGAATTCCGAAGCTCTTCAAAAGCCACAGCAGGTCCACTCAATGTATATTGAAAAAACTAAAGTCTTTTAGTCATATCCAAAACTCCATAACATTTAGCGCTTTCATCTACTCCACCATAGACTTCATCAGAATAAATAAAAAAAAATCACCACTGATATTTATACCATTTTCAAGCCAATGAGTTCATTAATTAACAGCAACTACTTCATTAGCTTAAAGCAGCAGTAACGATCTGCCATGTGAGTTCCAGTTTAAAGAACCACTACGGGCAAATGTTGAAAAAACTTATATTTTTTTATCTAGTCATGAATTTCTGCACCTCTCAAAGCTGTGTGCCACAAAGTAAGTATTCATTCCTAATTTTATTATTTTTTTTATCCTAGTTTGCCCTCATGGGGGCAGACATCCTGATGAGAGATCGGTCTCAAAATGCAGTATGACAGCCCTGACTGTGAGAAAAAGTAGCCCTACCATTTGTTGTCGGATAAGACTTCCATTCACTTAACATGGAAAACCTGAAAAAAAAAGGAAAAAACTGCCAAGTTTGAGTCTGCAGATCATGTGTCACTGACTGGTTTGCACTGAGTTTTACAAATGTTGTTGCTAGTAAGGTACTACACATTCTCTGAAAAAAATGTTGCAAAAGTTTCAACAGTTACTGAGATAAAAAAGAATGTTTACAAAGAGCAGTTTTGTTAGTTGCAGTTCCTGACCAAGTTTCTCCGTCCTTCTGCTCTCTTTCAATGAGCCAGAATCTCATATTTCCAACTTGGCTAGGTTCAACTGCTTAGTCAAATTTGCAAGACAATAGTCAAACAAATCACAGCCTTGTGTTCCACTAAACCTTTTCCTTCATACTTTTCTTCACTCCTTACTTTTGGCTAGCACTTTCTCAGGCTTTTGGGGTTTAAAAAAAAAAAAACCACTCACTCAAATATCATTCCACAGTTTAGGCCTTCTTCTTTTGGCTTTTCCCAGTTAGGGGTCGCCACAGTGGATCACCTGTCCGCTCATGATTGGCAGTAGAGTTTTACAGTGTCGAGTTACAAGCCCGGCGCCCAACCTTCCACGGAAGGCGCACGCACTTACGCCTAGGACAAATTTAGAGTGTCCAATCCACCTACAGCATGTCTTTTGGGATGTGGGTGGAAACCAGTGCACCCAGAGGAAACCCACGCGACCACAGGGAGGACATGCAGACTCCGCACAGAAGGCACCCCAGCCGAGGATCGAACCGGAGAACCTCTTGCTGTAAGGCGACAACGCTAACCGTTGCACTGCCGTGGCTGCCCTTAGGCCAGTATTAATTTCTTAAAATGAGTACAATAATATATTTCATTTGGATTGCTTTATGGCTGTTCATATGGTTATTTTTGCATAGCAATTCTGTTGTAGCATAACCTGAACCATCTTATGTAATGCCAAGCTGAAAAATGAAATGGTTTTGTTTCTTCCCAACAGCTCCCGCCCAAGCCTCTTATGTGGCCTACTAATTTCTTTTATGATTGCTTTATGCAGCTTGTCTTGTACACTTGCAAGCATATCTATAATCCGCTCAGCAACAGACTCCTGTAGAAAGCTTCCAAATCAGAAACTGTTCAGAATAGCAGTACTACTAATTTAGTAAGCTCACAAAATGATTACATGAATTGCCATCCCCTTTATGAAAGAGTTGATAAGTGCAATAAATGTCATTTGTTCATGAGACTGCAACACCTTATTTGGAAATCATTATGGATTGTACTAAGTCAGAGCAAACGTGTAAGCCAAAAGTAGGGACACTTGTGTGGAATCACACAATGTATATATACATAAATCAACAAGTCACAGGAATTTTTTGTTGAACTCTCTCTAAACACATTCCATGTCTTGTGCCGTTTTAACCAACTACCTTATCTCTAGGCTTTGTATAAACTGTTGTATTTTTAAACTTATTCATATTCATACTTTCCATATTTTTTTTATTACGTGTGCTTTGCATAACATAGACATTTTCTCCCCGGGTCTCCTCTGAAAATGGGCCACCAGCTCAGTTGGGCACTCTCGGTAAAAAAAAAATATATATATATATATATAAATTTTAAATAAACAGACTTCCCAAACATACATGTATAGAACAAAGATTTATATGGAAATATAGATATGGAGCTCACATGTTTATGTATATACACACACACACACACACACACACACACACACCCCAACACCTCGTCAGCTAGTAAGCTACTGAATACTTTGTTGCATTCAAAGGGACTTCATTGTAAAAATGTAATGAAACTGTTTTCTTTCTCAAGTGTGTATGTATTCAGTTCTCTCTCCCAGCATCATTTGCCCCTCCTCTCTCATAATCCCTTCCTCACCCTCTTCTTCACAGCTGATTTATTTTTCCCCATTGACTTGTACATCTTGTATATATGCAAATGTCAGTTTATAGTATTGCCCTCACTACATGTACTAGAGTACTACTAACACATACATGTATGTCTTTTCAACAAATGGTCTACATTTTTACTTTGACTATGCCGTATAGAAGTCAATCTGTTGTGACCTCTTTGGATGAAGTTGAAAACAAGCCCTGGTTTAAAAAAAAAAAGAAAAATAAATAAAATGAATCTGTTGGGTGATCAGAAACCAAATTAATCTGTTGGGTGGACAGAAACCAAATGATTACATACAGTGTACTGGCCATGACTCATGTTTCATAAATGCATTATTATCAAGACATGTGAGAAAGATGCCTTGGGAGTAAGCACGTGCATATCCAAAGGCACAGCTGAAGTACAGAAAGAAAGCACCCTGTGGAGGTGACAGATATTAAGGAACAAACATCAGCTCTCAGGATTCAAATGGAAATGAATGCCTGTGAAGGTATTTGATGTAAACAAGATTACAAGAGAACAACATTTCTTCTGAAGTGCAGGGTTGACTTCTTATTTTAGCAGGAAACACAACATTCAGATGTCTCTGAATTACTTCAGAAATCATAACATGTTGAGGTAGTTGAATAACAATGACAGATTGTTTTCAATAGGCAAGGAGAGGCATTGTAAAGAAATTTCAGAGATTCCATCTGAAAGGCAGCTGCAGACAGTGGGACTCTTATGTAAAGGACTGTACTTGATTTTTGAGAGCGACAATGGAAGAATAGGTTTAACAAAAGGTAATGGGTTGGCAGTTATCTCACATGTAGCCATGACCCCCCCAGGTGTCTTATTTGTGCTATCTGATGATGTCTGATGCATATTAACTTAAATGAAATAAATAGTATTCTCATAATAGGTCTTATGGAAGAGAAAACCTGTATTTTTGTTCAGGTTCTGATTTAAAATACAAAATACATCATTATTCCACCTGAGAAATGTGTGGATATATACTTCTACCATCATTCAACATATGAACATATCATATACATTAAACAGCTGCATCTTTAAAAGTCATGTGCACATGCAAGTCACATGCACATAACACAAGTCACATGCACACACTCTTATACCTTTTGTAACACTACTCTCTGTCCCGACTACTAACTTATCCTACCCTCCCTTCCTCAACAGATACTCCCCTGAGTTTACATTCTTACCTTTTTCACATATAGTCCTACTATCTCCTCTATCACTCCCTACCCTTCACTGCTTGTATTATCTTACGCCTTCACCAGTCTAATGTGTTCATATTTCATGACCTCTAGGATATGCATAATCATTATGATAGTCATCTATTATGTAAATAATGCTGCATCTTCCTATTATCAGGCTTTCCATATAATTTGTTTGAACATTATGTGTTTATTATGACAAACTAATGTGTTTTTCAAAGTCTGTGCTTGAATGTTATGACTTCATTAGGTCTGTCAAGTTTTTCATTCAGTTAACCATATGTATCTGGAGTTTTTCTCCTTGGGCATACACTGAAAATGGGTACCTCAGGACCCAGTCAGACTTTCCCACTAATCAAATGTCAATTAAATAAAGTTTAAAACACACAAACACAGTCAGTGCTGGCTGATGAATTGTCATACAGCAAAGAAAAAGAATGCACAGCTTTCATAACATATCAAATGCGTATGGTCTCAAATGCCCCTATCACTCTACTTGGTCCCCTGCAGAATGTTGATGGGTGAGCTATGTCTGACATACTAATACATCCCTGGATGCTGCTCTGATGGGCCAGTTTAATATTTACAAAGAAGCAGTACTAGAACTACCAGATCTAGACACATACTTTGCTTGAAACATTAACTGGATATGTTGGAGGGAAAGGTATGTCTCTCAGAGAATACCCCATTCACTGAAACAGGTTAATCCTATGAAAGCGTAATGTGGACCTGTGGATGTTCCAGTCGGACTTTCCCGGTAAACAAATGTAAAATAAAATGTGGAGATAGTTGTAGGTGTAGTTTATTACATCCGTATGGAAGGCACTGTGTTATAAACTCACGTCTCTACCATCTTTATCTCTGCAGGAAAAAAGTCTTTAGCCATTGGTTCTTCTACTGGTGTAGTAATTAATACTGCGGAGAAACCAGACTTCCCAAATGATTGTGTCTATAATGGCACAGCTACCAAACTGTCACTTTATTCTGTTTCATACAGACTACTGAGAGACTCTTTGCCTAGCATACAAGGCAATCTCTGACCCCTCGTTATTAGAAATGCATATCTGTAAGTCAAGTGGTACACGGGGTTACTCGCTCTAAAGACCTTTACCTGTTATGTGACATTAATAAAACCTGCAAAAGGGACCGTTTTGCCTCCCAGAGATTACCACACATTTGGAACAGACTCCCACTTCATATTGAGCAGAGCACCTCAGTGGCCCTCTTCATACACAATCTGGACAATTGGATGGGTGACCGTAAATTCATCCTCAAGGTTCCACCGGTGTCCTTCAGACAGGGGCAATAGGTGCTGATCATGGAAATAAGTTAAGAACTTGGCTAGGCTTGCAAGGGCCCTAGGGCCATTAGCCTACTAACTTCCTCTGATCCTATGTCTTTACAAAAGTGTAAGCCAAAAGTGTTGCCTTACAGTCAGCAGAGGTCTTGATATCAATGTAGAAATCATGGATCAAGCCCAGAACACGATTGTCAGTTGACAAAGCATTAAATTTGTACTTCGTGAATTATAGATTACTGAGAGGAAACCTTGATATTGCATTTAAAAAATTTATTAACAGTGTTACAGGTACAAAATTCAACATAATTGTATTCATTTATAACAGAAATATTATGGATAAAATTAGTTTATTAACAGTAGATATAACCAGATACAAGTTAAACAACTGAGTACTTAATCTGCAGTTGGATAAACTATGAATAGTCTATAATTAACTGTTTGGTCTTTTACAATTTTGCCTACTTTCAAGAACACGTTAGATGCCTGGTGCGTACGGGTACACAAGCAATTACATGCATAGCCACTAGGGACTCATTCTCCACTGGATTAGTTTATGTACAGACTGGAGAGTTAACTAATCCTTGTTATGTAATTCTACTATTGAAAGGGACTTATTGTTGTATTCCTGCACTCCTAAGCTCGTCACTCTTTGCATGAGTCGTTAAACTTAAGGTCCCATCTGCTTGAATTGGCTCAGGTGGATATAAAAGATCCCAAGGCAACTACCAAAAAAAGTACTGAAGTCTCCAGTGCCCTGACCAAATCTCCCCTAGCAGTATAAATACCTCCTCATATCTCCCCTAAAAGAGGCCACTAGCCTAGGGGAGTGTACCCTGTCAACAAAGGATAAAAAGGAAAAAAAAAAGTGCGCGCACACTAAATTTAGTTGCATTACTACTGCATATGGGGCGACCACATCCAGCTTTTTGTCATGGTTGTTTTTTTGCAAAAGTCTATCAACAGGAGCACACCACTCAGGAGAGTTACACAATCTCCACTGACAACAGCTAAAACAACTCGCACACAAGCTCATATGAAATATAGCTTGCAAGCAATGATAACAATGATCATCAGTGGGGGCATAACTGATTGCCCCTTATCACCAAGTATTTTGCCTAATAAAGCAGTTTGCAGAATTAAAAAAAAAGTCATTATCTGCATCATCCCTGGCTGGGACTATTGATCCAAACACTCTTATAGGTTCATAGGTTCATAGGTTTATACTAGGCTATCTGCCCTAAGGCATTTATAAGCCTAGCCCAAATTATTGTGGCTTACGCCACCCCTTATATGAAAAAATACTGTGCCCATTAGTTTGTTGTGCCTCTGTCCAGCAGTGACCCAGAGAGGATTCCCGGGGTAAACCTACGATCTCCCATCCACAGGTCTAGATTTCTCTTGAACAGAGTCAGCGAGGTGCTCTGCCTCACATGGACCGGGATTTTATTCCACAGCATAGGGAGTCTCTGAGTGATAAATCTATCCCTCCAGCACGTCCTATTTATATCCGTGCTAAGGTTTAAGTCGCTTGCTCTAGTGGTTTTGGTGGATTTGGATTTTTTGAGGTGGAGCATGTCCATTAATTCCGGGTTGGACATGGCCTTGTATGTCAGGCACATGTCACCTCTGAGCAGACGGTATGCGACTGAATAGAGCTGGAGTTTCTTCAATCTGGCAGCATATGACAGATTTTGGAGTCCCTTTATCCTTTTGGTGAGGAACTTTTGGGGTCTCTCCAATTGCTGCAGATGTCGGGTGAGATACATCCCGAATGGGGCATTGTACTCGATCATTGGTCTGATAAGTGAAGAGTACAGGGGAACAATGACCTCACTAGATCTGGATGTGAATCCCTTCATGATCAGGTGGGCAATGTAGAAGGTCTTTCTAACCACTTTAGCAATGTGAGTGTCAAAGAAAGGCCACTGTCAACCTGGGTCCCCAGGTCCCTGATAACCTCTTCTGTGCTTAGTGGATTGCCACCTATATGGTAGCTTGGGGTTACCTTGTTTTTCCCGAAGGGTATGACTATACATTTTTGGCGTTTAACTTCAGGCCATGGCTCTGGCACCAGCTATCTGTTTCCGTGAGTCCCTTCTGAAGGATATCAGTGTCCGATGCACTTTCCACTATGGCGCCCAGTTTGCAGTCATCTGCAAACTTTGTCAGCCAAAGTCCTCCCATGTTGGCCTGTACTTCTGAGAAGTAGATGCCAAACAATAGGGGCCAAGGACCGAGCCCTGTGGGACACCACTTGTGACCGGCTTGGAGTCTGACACAGCGCCAGCAACTCTAACCCTGTGGGTTCTGTCCTTAAGCCAGTTTGCAACCCATCTTGTGACATATGGGTTTACATTTAAGCTGGTAAGTTTTTCTACAATACCCGAGTGGGGTATTGTGTCGAAACGCCTTGCAAGGTCAAGGTAGGCTGTATGGACTGCCTTTCCCTCATCAATGGCCTTGGTGACTATTTCGAAGAAGTCGACCAAGTTCAAAAGGCATGATCTTCCCTTGACAAAGCCAAACTGGGTCGGGTCCAATGTCTGCAAGTCCCCTATATCTTTGTTTATGAGCTCCATTATGATCCTCTCCATAGCTTTGCAGACTAGATTTGTTAAGCTTATGGGGCGGTAATTACCAGGGTCCGTAGAGGCGCCACCTTTGTGGAGTGGGACCACAGCTGCCGTACGCCACTCCTTGGGCACGTATCCTGTGGTAAGGCTGAGATTAAACAGCTGCCTTATGTGCGGGTTTAATTCCTCATTTAGCTCGTGTAGCACACAGCCGGGGACACCATCCGGTCCCATTGATGCTGTGTTTTTAGCTTTAGAGAGAGCAGCTTTCACCTGCGCATTTGAGATGTCCGGGAGGCTACACTCGGCTGGGATAGTTCTCTCCTTTAGGGGGGGAGAGGGTGAAGTTTGCACTGAACCTGTCTGCCAGTATGTTGGCAATGTCTGTGGGTTCAGTGATTTTTGTATCATTTTGGACTAATTCTGAGCATATCTGGGAGTTTCCACCCAGGTTCCTAACATAGCTGAAAAAGGCCTTATGATTGTCCTTTGAATCCATGGCAATTTTCTCTCAAAATTGGCCTTAGTTGATTTTATGAGTGCTCGTATTTTTTACTAATAATGATCAGGGGTGACTTCCCTTTTATGGATTTTGTTCTATCATGTAATAGCTTTCTCCTCTTATTGTAAAGTTTGTTAATGGCTGGGGTCCACCAGACTGGACGTTTGCCCTTTGTGGAAAGAGTCTTGGTTTTATTTGGGATTGCCTGATCCATGCAGTCCTGGAGGTGTTCATAGAAGGCATTTGTAAGGGCTTCCGCAGCTTGGGTTGTGGTTTCCTCTGACTCAGGGGCCTTGAAGGATACCACACCAGTCTTGAGTAGTGTGAAGTTTGCTTTAGAGAAGTTCTTCACTATGGTCTTTTTGTTTGGGGTGGGGCGGGATGTGGATTTCCAGTGAGATTAGTTTATGATCAGATCTCACCAATGAGGGATATACTTCGGTGTGGAGCATTTTGTCCCCATGTTTGTGACAATGAGATCTAGTATATTTTCTCCTCTCGTGGGAACAGTGACTAGCTGTTCCATGGCATTTGAATTTATGAACTCCAGGAACCGTTGGGCTAGAAAGTTAGGGCTTGAGTAATGTTCCCAGTCTATATTCGGGTAGTTGAAGTCACCCAATATGATGGTGTTTGGAGATACATTTATACCCTCCAGTGTCTTCAGGAAGGCTGTGTGGGGTTCCTGAGTTTGAGAGGGTGGCCTGTAGCATGCTACAATTTGTAGAGCAGTTTTACCTATTGTTAGTTGCACCTGGATGGTTTCAAGCTTCATGCGTTGCCACCAACCTGGAGGTGTGAGTATCCTTTATGAATATGGATACACCCTCCTTTTGTGGAGTGGTCCGGGTTTTGGGGCGGAACGCATGATATGAGGTAAAACCTAATAGTGCCGGGTGCTCTCAGGAGCCTTGAACCAGGTTTCAGTTACAGCACAGACATCGATGTTCTCCATACTGAGAAGGGCCTCGAGTGCATGCATTTTGAGATTTAGACTTCTGGCATTGAGCAGCATTACCCTCAATTTCTTCCCATTTTTGTTTTCTAGGGTGGTAGGTTTAGAATTTGAGCCTTGCCTAAAAAGGCACTATGGGGTGGCAAGAGCTTTAGCCAATATCCGGAATCCCAGGGGTGACAGGTGCAAGCCGTCCCTTGCGAAGCAGCGTGGCTTGTCAAGCATGTCATCCCAGGCAGACAGACACTGGATCCCCTTTGAATGACACCAGACATTAAGCCAATTGTTAAAGCTGATCATCTTGTCTCTATATTGTGGCATCATTCTTGGTGAAGGAAGGATACTGCTCAGGGTTAGGGTCATACCTGCCTGGGCTACATAATCAGAGAGCTCCTCTATGTCTCTTTTCATGCAGTCCAGGGAGGTACGTCTCAGGTCGTTCACACCAGCATGGACAATGACTGTGTCATATTTGTACTTGCTGTGGAGTGACCCGAGTGCTTATGTTATGTGGTGGATTCTAGCGCCCGATAGGCAGCTTACTGTGACCCTCTCCTTGTTCAGCCTGGTGAGTGGGACGTCAGTGTGTCTGACTATGGAGTCACCTATGACAAGTATGTTTGGTGTTGTATTTGGCCTTAAGGGCTGTGACTGCTTTGCACACTGCTTTTGTGGTTTATGTGTTGCTTGTGGGGTGTCTTGAGGTAGCAGTTGTTTGGGTGTCTGCTTTGGAGGCCTCTGCTGTTTAGGTAAATTTTTACTCAGAGCCTCCGAGTATGTCTTTGTGTGTTTATGTGTTTGATTCAGTGGAGTGGTAGCATTATGTGAGGCTGGTTTTGTGGTGTGTGTAGTTGCCTTCTCCTCCTGTCTGGTCTTGCCAGTCCTGAGTTGAGAGAGCTCAGCCTCCAGTTTGGCTAAATAGCTGCATCTCTCAAGTATTTGTGTTATGTGGGAGGAGGAGAGGGTTGTCTGTGTACATGAGGCAGTTATAACATTGCCTCAAGATTCCCAGATTCACCAGCTGGACCGGAGAGGAGATTGACAACTGACCTTTGGACATGCTAGAATAATATTGGGAAATCCTTAATTGAAAACAAGGGCCAGTGGGGAGTGAGGGTGTAGTGCTTTTAATTTTTAGTGCTGACTTATATAATTGCTTTAGTGAGCAAGTGCCAGGTAACTTGAGTGCAATGTGATACAAGTAACTAAATGCAAAACGACAAACAGTAACTTTCTTTCAAGTGAAACAAGGAAATAAGTACAGTAAGCAATGCAGATATCACTAGTGATCCACAGAAGCGCTGAGAAGTTGCGTATTAGGTGAATTAGCTTCCAGGGAAATAACAAGCAAACAAACAACAAGTATATAAACAAAGCTAGATTCAGTAGGCCTGGATCTAGTCTATGCTAGAGCAAACAAGGTGAACCAATTTCAGTAAGATACAGTTCAAATATTCAGGCACTATAAACCTTTAACCAGAAAATTCCCAGCTCAGAAGGGCAGAGTCCAGCCTCTTCTCCCACAAGAGTGCAGTCCACGAACCTTCTTAATGTAAAATAACTGGCCTGAAGCCCAAGTGCCTAAACCAGAACTAATACACTTGGACACTGGGCTCTCAATCAGCAGTTCCCAACTTAGAAGGATGAAAGCTACCTGTCCTGCCACCACAGTGCTTGCCACAAACCTTCCTAATGTAAAACAACTGGTCTGAAGCCCAAGTGCTTAATCCAAAAGACTTGAATGATAGCTACACTTTAATCAAGTTACAACCAAGCAGTAATAAATACCATTGAATACTTTAGAGAATGTCTGGATTAGTGCTCAAGTTACACAAACAAAGCTAGATCCAGCAGGCCCGAATCCAGTCTATGCCACAGCAAACAAGGCGCACCAACTTCAGTAAGAAACAGTTCAGATATGCATGCACTATAAGCCTTTAACCAGAAATTCCCAGCTCAGAAGGGCAGAGTCCAGCCTCTCCTCCCACAAGAGTGCAGACCACGAACCCTCTTAATGTAAAATAACTGGCTTGAAAGCCCAAGTGCTTAAACCAGAATTAATACACTTGTAGAATAACAGACACTGAGCCCTCAATCAGCAGTTCTCAACCTAGAAGGATGTAAGCTACCTGTTCTGCCACAACAGTGCAGATCACAAACCTCTCAGTGCAAAACAACTAACTGGTCCGAAGCCCAAGTGTTTAAACCAAAAGGCTTAGAATGAGTTGCACCAAGCAGTAATAAATACAATTGAGTATTTTAAGATGATGCAAAAGTAAAAAGAAGTAGGTAAAAACACAAGTACAGTAAAAGCAGATGAAATTTTTTTTTTTTTTTTTTTTTTTTTCTGAACAAGTGCTGAGATCAAAGAAACAGATTTGAGTGCTGAAACTAGAAAACTGGCTAGTTACAAGAAAAAAAAAAACAAGCTAGAAGGCTTCCCTCAAACACAGAAGGGCTTGGGGGCTCAGAAGCCTACAAATAGTCTGTACCACTTAACAAGAAAGGCAGGAAATAAGCTTAATTTTTTTTTTCTATTTCCCAGATGCTCTCTTTGTACACAGTAGGAGTGCCTGAAATCAGAATATGATCTCACTGCACTCAGTTGAGTGAGCAAATGAGATGGGCCCAGAGGCAGGCTGAGGGGCGGGCAGTTTCAATGCCACTACTGAAGAGCAGAATAACCAGTTAAAAATTCCTTCAACACTCCTTCATACACAGTTTAAATCAATTTAAATACTGTATTTTTTAAAAGAAAAAGTGCATAAAAAGGTACTTAAATTCTCTTATACGTCCAGTTGAATATAACCAAGTTCTTAGCTTGCCAAGCTGAAGTTTTAAAGCAGGAATTATTTCACATGCACCAGTTTAAATATGCAAGGACAGGAAATCACTGAATGTGGCTACCCCCACACCTGTAATTACTAGCAAATAACAAAATTCAGCCAACACTAGCTTTTAGTTCAAGTTACTGAAGAGCAGAATAACCAGTTAAAAATTCCTTCAACACTCCTTCATACACAGTTTAAATCAATTTAAATACTGTATTTTTAAAAGAAAAAGTGCATAAAAGGTACTTAAATTCTCTTATCGTCCAGTTGAATATAACCAAGTTCTTAGCTTGCCAAGCTGAAGTTTTAAAGCAGGAATTATTTCACATGCACCAGTTTAAATATGCAAGGACAGGAAATCACCGAATGTGGCTACCCCCACACCTGTAATTACTAGCAAATAACAAAATTCAGCCAACACTAGCTTTTAGTTCAAGTTACTGAAGAGCAGAATAACCAGTTAAAAATTCCTTCAACACTCCTTCATACACAGTTTAAATCAATTTAAATACTGTATTTTTAAAAGAAAAAGTGCATAAAAGGTACTTAAATTCTCTTATCGTCCAGTTGAATATAACCAAGTTCTTAGCTTGCCAAGCTGAAGTTTTAAAGCAGGAATTATTTCACATGCACCAGTTTAAATATGCAAGGACAGGAAATCACTGAATGTGGCTACCCCCACACCTGTAATTACTAGCAAATAACAAAATTCAGCCAACACTAGCTTTTAGTTCAAGTTACTGAAGAGCAGAATAACCAGTTAAAAATTCCTTCAACACTCCTTCATACACAGTTTAAATCAATTTAAATACTGTATTTTTTAAAAGAAAAAGTGCATAAAAAGGTACTTAAATTCTCTTATAATATGACTGGAAGGAACCCACACACAAAACCTGAAGCAGAGCATATGCTGGCAAGTACTTAAAAAAATTACTGTCCTGCAGCCCAACAACACTGAAATATAGTGAATATATGTAAAACAAGACTGCACAATTATGCTGCATTACTATATAATACTAGTAAAAATTGACCACAGTGTGCATTACAACGTAACATTAAAAAAATAAATAACACATTGCTGTTGGAACCAGGGTACAAAGTCCAGCTGTAAGAACTCAAAAAAGACCATGTTGCAAAGACCTATTCGATTTGCTGTATACAGAATTATAAGAAACATTACGCGTTCAGTTATTTCATTATATACTGGCATTCACAAACCGGCATTTCAAAGCCGGCATACCGCATTTACAAAGCAGCATTTACGATCTGCAATTTTTTGTAAATGCCAGTATGTAATAACTACTTACTGATTTGTATCATTATTTGAGCATGTAAGCACTCTGAGCTAAAAGTCAAATAAAAATAATAAAACAGGCGAATAGAGAGCAAGTGCTCTGAAGGCTAAAACACAAAATAAAATGGAAAGTAGCAAAAGAGCACTCCAAGGCGACCAGAACACATTCAAAATCCAAAGTCGATGTTGCAGCATAATCCAACCACAGTGAAAAAGTATAATCCACAAGTTTATTGATCGCACATAAAACAATATGTATTCAGGTTAGCACTTTCACCCCAACGGGCTTCTTCAGACCTTTTACACATCACAACAGACACTACCGAATTTAAATGAAATCCTTCATGACATCATTGATTGCTGCTGTTTTTTGTTAGTTAAAAGCAGCACTACATAAATTAACCTGGAGGCATTCATATAAAAAGAGTAAAAAAAAAATAAATAAGAATCCATTTCTAATATAAGAAATAAGCATGAGATATGTATAATATATATATATATATATATATATATATATATATATATATATAAAAAGTACTGCACGTAAAATGTTATAATTTAAAACTATATAAGGAATGATATGATTCTAGAACATACAGTTTGTAGTATAACATACAATATATCTAAATAAAATCACTATAAAAAATTTCATCTGGCAAATAAGCCTTCTATTTTTCAAGGTCAGTTTGATGGGGACCGTGTCATTAAGTCTGGGTCTCTGATCTGCCCTTAACATAATAATCCATCTAGCTTCTATTCTTTCTGTATAGTTCCTGACATCCCCACCCCTAAAGTTGGGAGTGTTGATTTGTAATAACTGAAATTTAAAATTATGTGCATCATCTGTGTTCATTACATGCTTCGATAAAGCATTGTGAGGGGATCTTATACGTATACTATAAAAGTGTTCTCGTATCCTTTCTCGTAGGCATCTATCGGTTTTCCCTACATAACATGCAATCTGATATTGTTCATCCTCGTTCATTCCTTACGCATGGGTATCTGTTCCGACCTCGGAACCGAGCCAGCCATTTTCCAAGCTCGCGTCAGCTACAAGCTCTCGAGCTAAACTCTTACCCATAATCCCCCTCTCCCTGTTACCCCAGATTTCGTTTGCTGCATTGCCATTCGGTTGTGTCAAGCTGCTTCTCTTGAGCCAAGTATAGATATTTGTTGTCAGACTAGTCATATATATAACCTTTTTCTGTCAGAAAAGTTTCTTTTTTGTTGTGTCTTACCCTATCGCATTTAGCGACCACATTTTCTTGTTTTCTTCTCTTTACTCTGCGCCTGTTACAGCGAGGTATTTCTTCCTTACTATCGTTGGTAATCTCTCTTTCTTCATACCTTCGGGTATTCTTTTGTACCATTGCTGGTACCCTTTCTACTGTCCCCTTTTTTCTGTCATGGCAGAATAAGAAAGGTAGTCCGTGATTCAAAAGTTGTTCGGATTGTGGACACACATTACGTACATCGGATGCACACTTTGTGCGTTTATTGCTTGGGTGTGTCCCACTTATCTGTCGATCCGCCCTGTGCTGTGTGTAAAAAGTTTTCTAACAGAACCTTGTTGGAAAGGAAAAATAAGTTGTTGCTGAAGGGACTTCCTAGAGCCCATAAGAACATTTTGGATGATCCTACTACGGCCAAGTCCTTGCCTTAGTCCCCGGCTGGGGACTCCCGCCAACCAAGA
Source organism: Protopterus annectens (assembly GCF_019279795.1). Classification (NCBI taxonomy): domain Eukaryota; kingdom Metazoa; phylum Chordata; order Ceratodontiformes; family Protopteridae; genus Protopterus; species Protopterus annectens. Next base: position 268,513,420 of record NC_056748.1, on the reverse strand, counting down.
CCTAAAAAGGCTAAAGTTTCGGCTTCAGAGCTCACTCAGTCAGCCCCAGTGTTTTCGGTGCCTAGACCTTCAGCACCATCGTGATCTCTGCTCTGTCTTCCCCTGTAGCCATCACTATATCGGCACCGAAGGGCTCGGTTCAGTCTTAAGACTACTGCATCGGCACCGACCGTTCAGTCGGTGAAGACCTTGACCACGTCTGCTCCGACATCTTACGTGGAACCGACACCTCAGTTATTGGCTCCAATTTTGTCTGTTCCAGCTTCGGTACCAGCAACCACTTCGGCACCGATCCTTGTGTCAGTGCGGACCGTGACCTCTGCACCAATGATTACCTCTGTGCAGACACCTGTAGTCCAGTCTCTCTCGGCACCATTCTCTGTGCGGACTGGTGAGGTGGTGGGCACCGAGCTTGTTTCTTCTGTGGACAGACCTGTTTCTCCCTCAGTCTCCATGAGGTCCACTAGAAGCCTTTCTGAACACGTGTTGCGTTTTGTGGATCAAGTGCTTCTGGCCAAAGGTATCCCACCCGCCCAGGACCTATCCTTCTTTGGGAGGTGATCACCCATCTCCAAAGACCCCTTCTTATTGTCCTCCTTCATTACCTTTGAAGTCCATGGATATAGCACAGTCTTCCCCCCTCTGCGGTTCCCTTTATGGATCTCACTAAGGAACCGCAGTTGCCTTCGTGGCAGGAGAGTTTTGCTACGACCCAGGATGACAGTTGTGACACGTGTAATTTGCTGTTCCACAGCCATCTGGGGACTCCGAGTCGACAGGCTGAGCCACTTAGGGGGAGGGGTGTGACCCCTGTCCTGGACACTCACCCCTCTTCAGGTGGACCAGCCTTTCAACTGATGGAGAATGCTCTGGCTTCTGCTGGTGATACTGTGCTGTCTATTCCCCCGCCATCCGCTGGTACATTGTTTTCACAAGTCGCACCTAGCGGACACCGGGTGCAAGGGCCTCAGGACATATTCCCACAGGAAACCCCTTTTCCCCTGTCTTCCCCAGCTTCTCCCTCTGAGGAAGTCCACCAGAAAAATTTGTGTAAGAGGAAGCACATGGACTACACAGAGGAGTCCCTCACTGAAGACACAGACTTTATGGGGGAAGGATCCCCTTGGTCACCCTCTAAGGTATCCTTTGGTGATATCCTCGAAATCCTTAAGCAGAGAGGTGACTGGCAGTCCTCAAATCCGACCTTCTGAGGAGTCTGTGTTCCTGCAGGCTTTTCGCGCCCGGCTCCCTACCTCCTCGGTTACACCACCTGCAGATGAACTTCTCTGGCTCATCGTGCAGTGTGTGTGGAAGGCTCCTGACACAGTCGATGCTATTCCCCGGAGGCCAGATAAGATTTTGTCCCCTCCTGCTACAGATCCACATTGGTCTAAAGGTCTTCCTGTGGATGCCCTGGTGATGGCGGCTGCAACAAAAAAGGATCTGGCAGAAGAAGAAAGCCAGACTGTCCACCCGCCTAACAGAGTCCCGGGCCCTGAACAGGATAGGGAAGTGAACCTTTGCTGTCGGGTCCTTGAATTATACAGCACACTTTACCAGGCTTCAAAGGGGTCTGATTTCTGAGCTCTCTGAAACCTTGGCTGGTGCCGTGTCTGAGGTCCGTGACAAAGTGGCCTCTCAGCTGGCCACCATTGAGTCAATATCTAGCTCCTCTATGCGACTGATATCTCGTGCATCAGGAGCAGCAGCGGGTTCAGCTGTGGTCTTGAGACGACAAGCTTGGATGTGCTTGTGCAATTTTGCGGAACCCTTTAAGGCTTCCTTTCTTAACACTCCCATTGAGGTCTCTTCGTTGTTTGGATCCAGAGTTAAAAACACACTGGCCAGATGTGAACAGGATGTTAAGACCCTTTTTGCCGTAGGTGTCCGTTATTCTTCCCCTCAACGTGCTTTCTCCCGAAATCAAAAGAGTGGGAAGATATGGTTCAAGAAATCTCAGGGTCCTTTCCGTGACACACAGGCAGAGTTTTCCCCTAGAGGCTGAGGGGTAAACTCACAGGGAAGATGCTCCTTTTGGGGCAGAAGGGGTCCACGTAACAAAGGGTTTCAGGGACTCTTTCCCTGGCCAATCCTACCAGCATTAATGAAGAGTGGCCCAACTCCTTTCCTCTGGAGGTGGTTGGGGGTTGTTTCTCTTTGTACCCTACTGCCTGACTAACCATCACCACCGATTCTTGGGTACAAAGGATTATAACCAGAAGTTATTATCCCCTTCGATTTTTGTCCTGTCCCTTCAAAAAACCTTCCCGACGTTCCACCCAGTCAAAGGGAAGAAGCAGCATTAGAGATAGAAAAGCTGCTAAGGAAGAGAGTCATCCAAATAGTCCCTCCAGACCAGATAGGATCCGGATTCTACTCCAGACTATTTTTGGTGCCAAAAAAAACCGGGGACTGGAGACCAATTTTGGATCTCTGTGTATTGAACAAGTTTGTGAGAGTACAACAATTCCGGATGGTCACAATACAGTCTATCCTCCCGCTTTTGGAAAAAGACGATTGGATGTGCTCGATACATCTTCAAGATGCATACTACCACATAAAAGTGGACAGGCCATCAAGGAGATTTCTGCACTTCCGTGCAGGAGCCAGTCACTTCCAGTTCAGCGTACTGCCCTTGGGATTCTCTACAGCCCCCAGAGTGTTCACAAAGTGCATGGCAGTCGTCACAGCTCACTTACGACTACAAGGATTCCAGGTGTTTCCATACCTAGATGACTGGCTCATTTCTACCCCCACTAGACATCTGTTGGAAGAAGCCCTGGCATACTGTCTCCTCGCTGCACAAAGGTTAGGCATAACCATAAACTGGCAAAAATCCAGTCTCACCCCATCTCAGGCCACAGAATTCATAGTGGTTATCTTGGTTACGAAGAACTGCAGAGCTGCCATTCCAGAGCACAGAATTTTAAGGATAAAGCAACAACTGATACCAATCCTTTCAAGAGAGAAATCCACAGTTCACTCTGTCCTACAGCTGTTCGTTCCATGGCAGCCTCCATCACCATTGTCCCCCTGGCCAGGTTTCATAGGAGGCTTCTACAATGGCTACTGCTCACCCAATGGTATTCTCTCAGCCAAGATTCGAGTAACCCACAGGTGCAAACAGGATTTAAATTGGTGAATGACACACAATCAGTCAAAATGGTCTCGCCCCTTCTCCCCCCAGCAACCCAAGGCCACAGTGACCACGGACACCTCCCTGATGGGGTGGGGGGGGGCTATGTCAGGGACACAGTCCAAGGCATCTGGTCTGAATTAGAGGCCCAACTGCATATAAATGTTCTAGAGCTGAGGGTGGTGCTTCTGGTGTTGCAAGCATTCCATCCCCTGCTGCCGTGTGGGACGATTGCGATTCAATCAGACAACATGGGGGTGGTCTGGTACATCAACAAACAAGGTGGAACCAAATCTTTATCCCCTTTGTCGAGACGCCATGAGGATATGGCAATGGGCGATGGCTACAAACCGTTTCCTAGCAACGCACATTCCCGGGAGTTCCAACGTGATAGCAGACAGACTCAGCAGGTGCATTCTACAACCTCACGAGTGGTCCCTGAATCCCTTGATAGCGGCAGTGATCTTCGACCGGTGGGGCCGTCCTTGCTGCGACCTGTTTGCATTCCCGACCAACTACAAATGCAGCAACTACTTCGCCCTGATTCCCCTTCCGGGACAGTCACCCAGGGGCGCTATAGTCCGCGATTGGCCCTCGGGTGGTCTTTATGCATTCCCACCTTTTCCCCTCATTCCCCAGTTTCTGAAGAAAGCCTGTCTGTTGAAGACCAAGGTGATTCCCATAGCACCATATTGGCCTAGTCAGATTTGGTTCCCTTTCCTTTGGCCTCACCTACTAGATCGACCATGGATTCTCCATCCAACCCCGGAGTTGATCTCACATCCGTAGAAATTGATTCATCCCAACTTGGACAGCCTGAAGCTCACAGCTTGGCTACTCCAATTCCCTTGATTGCCAGGCCCATTGATCTTTCTTTACCAGTACGTGACATTCTCATTGCATCTCATAAGTCTTCCACTAGAATTACTTATATAAGCAAGTGGAAAAGATTTACCTGTTGGCTGAAAGAAAAACAAGTAGATCCCTTCTCAGCATCAGTGTCGATAATACTAGAGTATCTGGCCGACCTTTTTCAGTCAGATCTATCGGCCTCTACCATTAGAGTTCATTTGGCTGCAATATCTAATTTCCATGAGGGTGTCCAAGACTCCTCTCTTATGTCACACAAATTGTGCAATACCTTCATAAAAGGTGTAAATCATCTGAAGCCACCTTTTAGAGAACCTATTCAACCATGGGATCTATCATTAGTTCTACAAGCTCTGACAATGACACCCTTCGAACCAACTTCTTCTTGCGACCTCAAATATTTGTCATGGAAAACCTTGTTTTTGGTCGCCATTACTTCTGCCAGACATATCTCTGAGCTTCAAGCTTTATGCATCAAGAGCACATACTTGATTTTTCATAGAGATAGTGTCTTTGAGAACTAATCCTTCATTTCTGCCAAAAGTCATCTCTGAAATGTCCATTAATCAAACAGGAGTAGGTCCTCTCATAAATCTGACCAATTATTTTTGGCTTATTCTGGACCTAGATTAGGAGCTGCTGTTGCTAAGGTCACATTAGCTAGAGGGTTGAAAGACTGTGTGACCTTAATTATACACAACATAATATTCCGTTGCCTACTACCATGAAGGCTCATTCGACAAGGTTGGTGGCAGCTTCTGCTGCCTTCCATGCCAGAGCTTCTTTACATGACATCTGTGCAGCTGCATCTTGGGCTACGCCTCATACTTTCAATCATTACAAATTGGATTTGGCCTCCAGGGGAAGAGCATCTTTTGGTTCTATGGTGCTCAGGAATAGAGGTAGCTGGGGACTCTGTCCCATGCGTAAGGAATGAGCGAGGATTAACTATCGGATAAAGAAGTTGTCTTACCATAACGTTCCATCTGTATTGTTGATCCTCGTTCACTCATTACGACCCTCCCTTCCTTCTCCTGTGGCTTCTAGTGGATCTCAACATCCGATTCTCTTAGGTCATTTGACCAGAGGTAGCCTCTACCTTCTTTTGACTTGCAAACTCAATCTGAGGTAATGGAGAGAGGGGGATTATGGGTAAGAGTTTAGCTGTAGAGTTTGTAGCTGACGCGAGCTTGGAAAATGGCCGGCTCAGTTCCGAGGTCGGAACCGATACCCATGCGTAATGACTGAATGAGTATCAACAATACAGATGGACCGCTTTTTGCACGCCGTGCACCTGGTTAAATAGACCACATGTGTCACAGTTAGCTGTGGTATTTAAATGAAATTGTCTGTGTGATAGGTTGTACAAAACAAGTTTCATCAGACACAAATTGACAATAATTGCACTTGTGACAAGGTCTAGTGCACTGTGTTGTGTTAACTTTTTCAGATGTAACTGAAACTCTAGGATAATAGAGTAGTCTATGCAGATTGGACTTGTTTCTGTATACAAACTCAGGTCTTTCTCCTACTCTCTCCTTTAACCTAGGATCTGTTATTAGGACTCCCCAGTTTCTATAAAAGATTTCTTTCACATAACTAATAACTTGTGTATAATTTAGAGAAACTCTAACTATAGGTTTATTAGTTGTCAGAGTACTATCTCGTGGTATCTCTGGGGTTCCTCCAGAGTCTAATGAACCTGAGAAATATGGTCGTGCAGACTGAGCTCTCAGCTGATGTATCCCTTCAATATCTAGATTTATCTCATCTAGTGTACAAGATCTAGAGGCTAGCCTCTCACGTAACTGACAAGTCATTTTCAAACCCTTCATCTGTGGGATTCAGTCGTGATGCTCATATAGCTTGTCCTCTCACTAAGTTATGAAAAACAAAACGGGGGTGCATACTACCTCTGTGTAATAGAGAATTCTTGTAGCACGATGTCCTATATACAGAAGTATTGAGTAAACCATTGTACAACCTCTCTATATACACATCTAGGAAGGATATCCAGTTATCTAATTTCTCCATTGTGAACTTCAAAAAATGGGTCAAAGAGTTAACTTCGTAATAGAACCTCTGTAATTCATCATCAGACCCTGTCCAGAAAAGAAAGAAGTAATCTACAAACCTAACATAAAAAATAACGTGCCTCTTAAAACTATCCAGTGAAAATAGCTTTTCTTTCTCCCAATCTGCCATTACTAGGTTGGCATAGCTATTGGCACAGGAAGTGCCCATAGCCACGCCATCCCTCTGAATATAAATTACATCATTGAAAATGAAAATATTCTCTAAAATTACCTCTAACAAGCCACTAATTAACTCAAGTCTGAGACATGGTATAATCCGTGTTCACTCTTGGGCATCTCTGTATACTGTCTATTCCATGTTGGTTGGGTATCACTGTAAAGAGTGATTGTACATCGAGGGTCACTAGTTTAAAATGTGTATCAGTTGGTAACACAGTCACTCTTTTACAGAGGCCCAATAAGAAATGTTTTGTGTCCCTCAAAATAGGACTAAAACTGTCCACAACCTTTCTAAGTTGCTTTTCAGTGTACAGGGAAAGTGGTTCTGTGACCCATCCTCTCCCTGCCACGATAGGCCTCATGGGTGGATTGTGTGGGTTCTTATGGACCTTGGGTAACCCTTGGATAACCGCAATCAATGGATTGTCTGCTATGAAAAAGGTGTATAAATCTAAACCAATAACCTCACTCTTGAATAGATCTTCTAACGTATTACTGAGTCTCCTAATCATTGTCTCTACTTCGACCATGGATATGGAGTAGAACCTACTGTCATTCAGCATTGACCTCATATCATCATAATCCGTTCTATTCATTACTACAGGTCCTCCTTTGTCAGCGGGTCTAATCATTACTGTATTATCATTTCTTAAATTATTCATAGCAGCTCTCTTTTGGGTTAAGATTACCATACCATTTCTTTCTACTGTTTAATTCATGTAGATCCTCTTCTACCATTTTGACAAAGGCATGTAACAATGGATGTAAGACAGGAATGTATGTATATGTACTGGGTCTTTTAAAAACTCTCCCTTCATACAATAGGGGATGTTCCTCATAATCTAGGTTGAGTTGAACATTTCTTCCAAATAACTTGATATCAATCAACAGGTCCAGTAGACTACTTTTCATAGAGGGCATAAATGAAAGTCCCTTATTAAGGACAGATAATTCATCTTCCGTTAAGGCTCTGTTGGATGAGCTGAAAAAAAGTCAGGGGAGGAAGAAACAGGTCCATGAGCAGAGGCAGGCAGAAGCGCAAGGGCTCAGGGGAGGAACATCTAGGCCCGACGCTCAAAAGGATGTGGGAGAAGTTACCCAGACATTAGTCTGGAATCTCTCCAATAGAGCCTTAACAGAAGATGAATTATCTGTCCTTAATAAGGGATTTTCATTTATACCCTCTATGAAAAGTAGTCTACCTGACCTGGTGATTGATATTAAGTTATTTGGAAGAAATGTTCAACTCAAACTAGATTATGGGGAACATCCCCTATTGTATGAAGGTAGAGTTTTTAAAAGACCCACTGCATACATTCCTGTCCTACATCCATCGTTAGATACCTTTGTCAAAATGGTAGAAGAGGATCTACATGAATTAAATAGTAGAAAGAAATGATATGGTAATCTTAACCCAAAACAGAGAGCTGCTATGAATAATTTAAGAAATGATAATACAGTAATGATTACACCCGCTGACAAAGGAGGACCTGTAGTAATGAATAGAACGGATTATGATGATATGAGGTCAATGCTGAATGATAGTCGGTTCTACTCCATAATATCCATGGTTGAAGTAGAGACACGGATTAGGAGAATCATTAATATGTTAGAGGATCTATTCAAGAGTGAGGTTATTAGTTTAGATTTATACACATTTTGTATAGTAGACAATCAATTGATTCCTGTTATCCAAGGGTTACCCAAGGTCCATATGAACCCACACAATCCACCCATGAGGCCTATTGTGGCAGGGAGAGGATGGGTCACAGAACCGCTTTCCCTGTACATTGAAAAACAACTTGGAAAGGTTGTGGACAGTTTGTCATTTTGGGGGACACAACAATTCTTGGACCTCTATAACAGAGTGACTGTGTTACCAACTGATACACATTTTAAACTAGTGACCCTTTATGTACAATCACTCTTTACAGGGATACCCAACCAACATGGAATAGATAGTATACAGAGATGCCTAAGAGTGAACACTTTACCATGTCTCAGATTGAATTATAGTGGCTTGTTAGAGGTAATTTTAAAGAATAATATTTTTATGTTCAATGATGTCATTTATATTCAGAGGGATGGCGTGGCTATGGGCACAATGGCAGATTGGGAGAAAGAAAAGCTATTCTCACTGGATAGTTTTAAGAGGCATGTTACTTTTTGTTAGATTTGTAGATGACCTATTTCTTTTATGGACAGGGTCTGATGATGACGTAGAGGTTCTATTATGAAGTTAACTCTCTGACCCATTTTTTGAAGTTCACAGTGGAGAAATCAGATAATTGGATATCCTTCCTAGATGTGTATATAGAGAGGTTGGACAATGGTTTACTCAATACTGGTGTATATAGGACATCGTGCTACAAGAATTCTCTTACACAGAGGGTAGTATGCACCCCCGTTTTGTTTTTCATAACCTAGTAAGAGGACAAGCTATATGAGCATCACGACTGAATCCCACAGATGAAGGGTTTGAAAATGACTTATGTCAGTTACGTGAGAGGCTAGCCTCTAGATCTTACACACTAGATGAGGTATCCCTTCAATACCTAGATTTATATCAGCTGAGAGCTCAGTCTGCACGACCATATTTCTCAGGTTCATTAGACTCGAGAGGAACCCCAGAGATATCTCGAGATAGTAGTCTGACAACTAATAAACATATAGTTAGAGTTTCTCTGAATTATACACAAGATATTATTTATGTGAAAGAAATATTTTATAGAAACTGGGGAGTCCTAATAACAGACCCTACGTTAAAGGAGATAGTAGGAGAAAGACCTGAGTTTGTATACAGAAATAAGTCCAGTCTGCATAGACTACTGTTATCCTAGAGGTTCAGTTACATCTGAAGAAGTTAACACAACACAGTGCACTAGACCTTGTCACAAATGCAATTATTGTCAGTTTGTGTCTGATGAAACTTGTTTTGTACAACCTGTCACACTGAGACAATTTCATTTTAATACCACAGCTAATTGTGACACATGTGGTCTCTTTAGCCAGGTGCGTGGTGTGCAATGCATTTTATGTAGGGAAAACCGATAGACGCCTGCATGAAAGGATACGAGAACACTTGTATAGTATACGCATAAGATCCCCTCACAATGCTTTATCGAAGCATGTAATGAACACAGATGATACACATAACTTTAAATTTCAGGTATTACAAATCACCACTCCTAACTCTAGGGGTGGGTATGTCAGGAACTATACAGAAAGAATAGAAGCTAGATGGATTATTATGTTAAGGGCAGATCAGAGACCCGTACTTAATGACAGGGTCCCCATCAAACCGACTTTGAAAAATAGAAGGCTTATTGCCAGATTAAATTTTTTATACTGATTTTATTTAAATATATTGTATGTTATACTACAAACTGTATATGTTCTAGAATCATATTGTTTCTTATATAGTGTTTTAAATTATAACATTTTCCGTACAGTACTTTTTATATATATGTTTTATATACATTTCATGCTTATTTTTTCTATTAGAAATTCATTCTTATTTTATATATATATATATATATATATATATATATATATATATATATATATATATATATATATATATATATATATATTTTACTCTTTTTATATGAATGCCTCCAGGTTAATTTATGTAGTATTGCTTTTAACTAACAATTAACAGCAGCAATCCATGAATTAATGATGTCATGAAGGATTTCATTTAAATTCGGTAGTGTCTGTTTTGATGTGTAAAAGGTTTGAAGAAGCCCGTAGGGGTGAAAGCGCTAACCTGAATACATATTGTTTTATGTGCGATCAATAAACTTGTGGATTATACTTTTTCACTGTGGTTGGATTTTGCTGCAACATCGACTTTGGTTTTTGAATGTGTTATGGTCGCCTTGGAGTGCTCTTGTGCTACTTTCTATTTTATTTTAAAAGTCAAACTGATGAAGAAACCCAACATCAGTAAAATCATCATGCCAAAAGTACATTGCTTTTCATTGTCACTGCATATTTCCAGCTATTGCCGAACCCTCTCTCTAAACTAAACACTTACTGCAAAGTATACACTGCTGTTAGTTGAAATCAAATTAAATTTGTAAGTAATTATTACTACAGGGCTAAGTTGTTACTACAATGCTGCACAGAACCAAGCAGCAGAGTTTCTTTCCATGAGGCAAAACAATAAAAAAACAAACGTGCAGCAACTAACTGTAGAAGTTCCTGCTTCAGTGCGAGGGTGTTTTTTAAGCACATCAGAAGACGTGTTTACGTACGAGACTGAATAGCAATGCTAAAGAGGGCAAGCATAATTAGATAGTGGGGGTTTCTTGGGTGAAACGAGAAGAGGGTGCGCTTTACTGAATTCTACTGAAATCTGTGTTCCTGCAGTTGGGCGAATTATCATAGGATCTAGCATGTGTGACAATTAACTTTTAGGGAAGATGGTTCACAGTACTGATAGCCGTTCAGTTGGAATCACAAAAACAGAGAAATTAAATGCTTCTTTCAGCAGTAATGTCATTTTTGAGTGGAGGGATCAGTAGATAGGGGGAAAACACTATGGTAGGCTAGAATTAATGTCCAGCTTGCCGTAGTTGTCCTTGAAGTTTAAAAAAAAACTGCATATGTAAAACACTAAAACTTATAAATAAGAAAGATGAATAACCATTGTTCATTAACAAAAAAAAAGTTAAAAATATTAAAAACCCAATAGCAATGATCATGTTTTTATGCTGTAAACTTGTGTTCTTGTAATAAATATAAGATGTTCTAAGACGAGCTGAAGCTTAACATATATACAATACATAGTGACATATTTATAGCAATGATACACTCATACTTATTATATCTACTATTGTCTCAATTCCAGCAAAATATATATTTAGCTAAGTGGAACAACTGTGCTGCGTTCTATATAGGGAAAACCTGTAGAGCTTTTAAAAACAGGAGGTAAGAACAGCTTTATAATATAAGGAGAAAGGACAAAAATAGTGCTCTATTTATTTTTTACATTTGTTTACCGGGGAGGTCCAACTGGACAGAGCTGTCCGTTTTCAGCGGAGGCCCGGGGAGAAACTCTCCAGAACAGTTGCTAACATACTATACATAAGATAGTTACGCATTCAGTTATGCAATCATATGCTATTGTCACTATATTTTTGTAAGATATTTACATAAGCATTAAGATTTAGACATACTACCTGCTATACTTTTAATTGTAACATATGGTTCATACAGTATGTTTAGTAGAGATAATCTTGAAGATGTTCTGAATACAAGACAAAATAAAAACTGAAAAAGGAGGAGGAGAATATAGACAAGTTCAAATGAGTTGCATTGACATTTTAAAAGAAATGTTCAACTTGGTCTAGGGGAGAGTTAGTGGGTATAGATGGGGGCAGTAGGCGGCAGTGAGTTGGTAATTAACGTGTCAATATATAGTGCATCTGTGGGAGTTTTAAAGAGGCTGGATAGTGGGTAGGGGAAAGCAGTTAGAATAAGTCAGCCAGGTGGTAGGCAGCTGCATGTCCAGGAGTTGTTTAGGTGGGAGATAAGGATGGTTTTGTTAGGTTGTAACCTGATGTGTAGTGGTAGGGAGTTCCAAGTCTTGGCAATGTTGCTAGAATACAGGGAGTCACCAGAGCCGTAATGGCTTTTGGAGATTGCGATTAGTGCCTTATTAGTGGATCTAAGTTCTCTGTTACTGGAGTAGAGGATGATAAGGTCTTCTAAGGCTGGAGTTTTGTCAGGTTGGTACAGTATTTGGTGAGCTAGAAGAAGTTGGTTTAGAGTTAAGGTGTTAGGGAGTTCAAGCCAGGAAAGCTGTTTTAGGGCCTGACCGTGGTGGGTACGGTAGGACGTGTTTGTGGTGATATTTGCCATTTTGTTGTAGCATACTGATAGCTTGTTTAAATCGCTCTTGTTTAGATTAATTAGGACAGGAGAAGCATACAGTAAGGTAGAGAGAAGATTGCTAAGAGCTAGGGTAACTTTACAGTTACTGGTTAGGAAGATTTTACATCTGTAAAGAGTACCTAGTTTTTGTCGATTTTGGTTATGGTATGAGCTATGTGTTTGTCAAATTTCATATTGTCAATAGTGATCCCTAGTAATTTGTTGTGTGACGGGGGCGATAGGGGTATTATCTAATTACAATGAGAGAGAGAGAATGAGGGAGTAGGTGCTGCTGCTTTGGAAGGATGAAGGCGCATAAGTTGGGTCTTTATAGGATTTAGTATTAGCTGGGAGTTTGTTAATCAGGTTTCGATGGATGTAAAGGCTTCATGGGTCTTGATTTGAAGTTGTTTGAGGGTGGGGGCAGAGCAGATTAAGGTGGAGTCATCAGCGTATTGAACCAGATTTGCTAGAGGGGTGACTTTGTGAAGACTTGTAAATATAGTGAAAAGTAGAGGACCTAGAATTGATCCATGGGGTACTCCTAGTTTTACCGGAAGGAGGGGGGAAGGGAGTTTTCCACTGAACAGCTTGTTGGCATTGGGAGAGATGGTCCTGAAACCATAATAGAGTGGGGGTAGTTAGTTTTAATTCTGAGAGTGATGCTATTAGTTTTGTATGGGATGCCTTTGATAAGTCAAGGAACACTGCAGACACTATTTGACCGTTGTTGCGTTCCATATATACTAGGTTACTGAAATGGATGAGTGCAGTGATAGTGCTATGGTTGGGGCGGAATCAATGTTGAGTTTTGGCAAGAAGATTGTTGGAGAGGAGATGTGTTAGGACCTGGGTGTGGATACATTTTTCCATTATTTTAGCCAGTGGGGAAAGTATAGCTATAGGGCGGTAGTTTGTTAGTTCAGTGGAGTTGCCCCTTTGTGAATTGGTATAATGTAGGAGATTTTCCAGAGAAGTGGCACCTATTCTGAGAGTGATCTGTTGATTATAGAGACTGGGTAGGAAATGGCTTTGGCAGCTATTTATAGGAATTTGGCAGGTAGTTTGTCTGCTGCTAAGGTGGTGGGTTTGTTTGGTTTAGATGTTTATAGATGGTTTAAGTTGGTACAGGTTGAAGGGTGAAGGAGTTGGCATTATTTGATGGGTTATATAGTATAGTGGGGGTTGAGGAGGGGGTGGGTCTGTTGACCGCTTTAATATCGAGTTGGTAAAGAACTAGTTGAATTTAGTGGCTGTGTTTATAGAGGTGGAGTCTGGATGAGGAGTTGATTTACCTGGTTGGAGAATACTGTTTATAGCGGCCCAGAACTTTTGTGGGTTGGTATTATGCTTAGTTTGAATTTCACTATAGTATTTTTGTTTGTCTAGTGTGATTTTGTTTTTTTTTTTTTTTTTTTTTTTATATAGTGTTTCTCAGTTGTAAGAAGTTTGTGTATTAGGAGTAATTTGTTGCACCAGGTGTCCCATGCTTTGTCGCTTTGTTTCATAAGATGTTCATCGTGTTTCACTGCTAGTCATTACTCTTGGGTTATCCTGCTGGTAGGCTACCCTCAGTCGGCCAGAATTCCAAAGTCTAGGTCCGGCGTCGGTTGCTGTTGCCTCTTCCCTGATGTCATTGCGCCAAGGGTATAAAAGATGCAGCCGACACAATTTTCTTCAGTCTTTCTTGCCGCGCGGTGCCCGAAGCAAAAACAGTTCGCAAGTGCTGGTCGGCCGACTTCTGAGATATTCAAATCTGAATTTCAGAACCGAAGTCTTCATTAAAGCTAAGTACCCCGTTGGGGAAACTTTTTTCTTGCTCCAGACCGATGTCAGAAAATTGTATTTCTTGTGGGAAGCAAATACCTCATAAGGATTTTCACCCTCCCTGTATTCCTTGCCTAGGCCCTGATCACAGCTTTGCTAGCTGTCGGTTTTGTGCTAGATTTAACCAACGCACTATTAAGCGTCGGTTCGATTTTCCATTTCATTACTTTGGCCAAAGATTTAATTATATAATGCCGTCGGACCAGCCGACAAACTGGGTTTACAAAAAACGCAAGGCCAAAGAAAAGGATAGGCATTTGAGGTCCAAAACAGACTACGAGGCCTCTGCTAGTCCAGTCGCTGGTTCTCAGTGAGGCGCTTTCGCAGCCCCTGGCACCCGCTACCTCAGAGCCACAGGCCGCTTCCGACTCCCATGTGGAGCCGACTGGGCCTCTGGATACTCAAGGTATTGGACACTCGGAACTCATTCCCTCAGATGGGTCCGGAGCCACTGAGCAGGCATCGGCTTCTGAGGGTGTTTTCAGACCTACACAACTATATATTAAGCCATCTTCAGCTTCAAAGACAGACTAGAGCCGCTCTAAAGACAAAGAAACAAGTACAGCATTCTCCTGCTCAGACTTCCATGCCAAAAAACAGATACTCAAAATGGCTGAAGACCTAATTACTTTGATCAGGGGCTCCCATCCCCCTCCTGATAAGAGGCCTAGGCAAGAGACCGAGTATGTTTCTTCTGATCAGGTTTCTATTTCCTCAGATTCCTCTTCTGAACAGGATTACTCCATGCTTCCCTATGAGGATTCTGATGCTGAAGAATCCATTCCTTCAGCCTCTCCTCCTGAGGATTATTCTTTTGGTGAAACCCTGCATACCATGAGGGAGCATTTCCACTGGGAGAGCCCAGATTTTTCTGAATCTAAGAAAAGGCTCAGGGACTTTCTGCTACTTCCTCAGCACAGACCCCTTGCTATTCCACCTGTTCTAGACATTGTAGATGTATTTTCAGAGTCTGGCCTGTCCCCTGACTCTTTATCCCCTGCACCTGCTAAGCCAGACAGATACTACAGGGTCCCGGATCCTTATAAAGTTCTCTATAAAAACCCTGCTGCTGACCCAGAGACTATATCTCAGGGTCCCAAAGGGGTCAAAGCTTCCACTGCAAAAAAACCTGTCCCCTCTGATAGGGATTCTAGGGCTCTAGACAGGTGGGGGAAAAAAAAGTCTACACTTCTGCTACCCTGGCTGTAAGGGCTTTAAATTGTCAGTTTCATATGCCTAAATATCAGCAATATTTAATGTCACTGCTTAAACAGAAATTGTTGACAAATACTGAATGTTCAGACAACAAGGAATTGGAGTTATTGCATGCAGCTGAACAAGTGGGGAAGCATACATTGCAATGTGGTTATGATTCACTGGAGGCCTCTTGCAGGGCCGCTGTTACAGGGTCTTTTATTAGAAGGCATGCTTGGTTAAAGGAACAGAATCTGCCTGATCATGTTAAAGCAAAATTACTAGATGCACTATTACAGCATGATACTTTGTTTGGTACTAAAGCAGAAAAGGTGTTGAAAAAAATGGAGGATAAAGCAAAATCTATGCAGACAGTCAAGGATTTCTTACAGGTACAGCCACCCAGGTTTAGCAGGAACTGGCCTTCTAAAAATTGGTCCTTTCCAGTGTCAGACAGGCCACAAAGAGGCAGATACAAGCGTCCCAGAGGCGGTTCTCAGCCACAAGGCTCATACAGGCCTACACAATGGGGTGCTCCTACCTCCAAAAGTGGAGAAGACAAATCACAGCCTTATAGGAAACAGTCCCAACGACTTTCCTCTACCAGATCCAAGCACTTTTATTTTGGCAGCCCCCTTAGGGGGAAAACTGGCACTTTTTTCATCAATTGGCAAATGTTTACCCAAGACAAATGGGTCCTGAACAGTGTCCCAAGGCTACAGGTTCCCCTTTCACACTCTACCAAGTTCAAAAGGTATGCCAGACCTGCCACACAATCAATGGGCAGAGGCACAAAAACAAATTACAGCCCTCATGGACATGAGGGTCATTCAGCAAGTACCACAACAAGAGCAGGGGCAAGGATTTTACTCCAGACTTTTCCTAGTACCCAAAAAGGACAAAACCTGGAGACCAATACTGGACCCGTCTATACTAAATACTTTTCTGGAAGTTCCAAAATTCAAGATGTTCACTCTACAGTAGCTACTGCCTATGCTGGGCAAGAAGGCTTGGCTCATAACTTTGGACCTAAAGAAGGCATACCTGCATGTCCCAGTCAGACAATCTTGCAGAAGATACCTCAGATTCATAGCTGGGTTCACTGCATTACCAATTCTCTGCACTGCCCTTTGGCTTATCTACTGCGCCCAGGGTCTTCACAAAATGCCTGGCACCAGTAATTGTGTTTTACAGACAAAAAGGAATTCAAATATATCCCTACTTGGACGACTGCCTAATTCAAGCAGAGAACAAAGATATTCTACAGCATCTGGTGTTTGTAAAAAGATTACTAATTGGCCTACGGTACACAGTAAACGAAAATAAATCAAAACTAGTGCCCTCTCAAGAGATAATATTCCTGGGTGCAAGCTTAAATACAACTGCCCAGATGGCTTATCTCACGCAAGACTAACAAAAACCTCTGACTACTTACTTCAAGAAATTGGCAACAAAAACCCACTTATCTGCAAGGAAAATCCTGCAGGCCTTGGGTTTCATGGCATTCTGCATTCTACTAATTCCATGTGCCCGACTGCATATGAGGAAACTACAATGGTATCTAAAAAGTGTTTGGACTCAGCATTGCCACAGCCTGGAGACAGTAATTGCAGACAGACACTGACAATGGATGCATTGGATTATGCCTGGGGGGCCCATATGGCAGGAAAATGTATTCAGGGCACATGGCCTGCAAACCAGATGCATCTTCACATCAATCAAAAAGAGATGCTAGCTGCTCAAAATGCTCTGACCGCTTTCAAGGACCTGCTTCATCCAGGACAGTTACTGATAAAGACAGACAATACTATGGTCATGTGGTACATAAACAGGGAGGTACACATTCCTACCCCCTCTGCAGACAAGCAATGACCTTATGGGACACAGCATTGGCTTTTCAAGTTCACCCGCAAGCACAATTCCTGCCAGGAAAAACAAATACTCTTGCAGACAAACTAAGCAGAAACCTCATGGATCCCCACGAATGGAAACTTGATCCACAAGTCTTCAGCATGATAATGAAATGGAGATGCCCAGACATAGATCTATTTGCCTCCCCTCACAACTGCCAATTGCAGAGATTTTGCACAAGGAATTATCACAAGCAAGCATGGATATTGCCTCAAACTTCTCACTTGCTGACCCAACAAAACAATCGGATCCTGCACAGCCAACTCAGGACCCTAAATCTGGCAGCATGGCGGATAATGTAGCCATTCAGAACACCCCTCTTTCAAAAGCTGTTTTGGATGTTATCTTGGAGGCCATGAGGCCCAGTACCAGAAAATCTTATGCAGAGAAATGAAAAAGATTCTGTGCTTGGAACCAGGAACAAAGCATTGTCACGTGTATACCAAATATCCCTCAGATTTTACAATACCCAACAGATGCTGAACAAAGGCCTTTCTTTCTCATCAATTAAGATTCATGCCTCTGCCATTTCAGCCCATTACAATGCGGAACCACTTATCTTTTCTCATCCTTTAATAAGGCAGTACCTCAGATGGGCCAAGAACATTAGGCCTCCAAGGAGAGCACCGATTCCGGCCTGGGACCTTTAATTATATTTTGGAAAAACTCACACTGCCTCCTTTCGAGCCAGCATCAACAGCAGATATAAAATTCTTATCCTGGAAAACAGCTCTTCTCCTAGCAATAACCTCTGCAAGGCGAGTCTGAGTTGCAAGCACTCATGGCTGTGGAACCTTTCCTCACTTTTCATCCAGACAGCGTTTCTCTGAGGACAAATCCAACATTTATGCCTAACGTGGTGTCCAGTGTAGCCCTCAACCAAACCATTCACTTGCCTACCTTTTATCCAAATCCACAGAACAAGGGTGAGAAAATTCTGCATTCTTTGCACATACACAGGCAGCTACACTTCTACTTGGACAGAACTAAAGCTCTCAGAAAGACTGAGCAACTTTTAGTGTCATATGCTGCGGGATCACAAGGAAAGGCTATCTCAAAACAGACTATTTTTAAATGGATAGGCCATTGCATCCGTTTCTGCTATTCTCAGCATGGCAGATCAGTGCCTAAGGGCATTAGGACTCATTCCACCAGAGCAGCAGCCTTTCTCAGAGGAGTACCAACCAAAGATATCTTAGAGGCTGCAACCTGGAGTTCAGTGCACACCTTCTCAAAGCCCTACCACTTAACTCTTTACTCTAGGTCCAGAGCAGGCTTTGCCACTGCAGTTCTGCAGGGCTTCATAGCCTCTCCTTATCCTATTTAGCCCAGCCACCCATCCTCAGCTTTGGGATTCAACCCAAGAGTAATGACTGCAACAGTGAAACACGATGAATATAGTACAGTTGTGTACCTAATATAAATGTAGATGTTAGTGTATTCACTGTTGCAGTCCAGGTTACCCACCCACCATCCCTCTTTTCTTCGCTGGGTCTATCTGCACTACTCTATCCTATACAACCTATTTGGTGCATTTGCTTGTAGATGAAGGAAATGTTATTTTTGTGCATGCATTTTTATTGGCATATTTTTTCAGCCTACTAATTTGAGGGCACCTGACATCTGGGGCAAGAAAAACTGAAGAAAATGGCGTCTGCTGCATCTTTTATATCCCTGGCGCAATGACGTCAGGGAAGAGGTCACAGCAACCGACGCTGGACCTAGACTTTGGAATTCTGGCCGACTGAGGGTAGCCTGCCAGCAGGATAACCCAAGAGTAATGACTGCAACAGTGAATACACTCTAACATCTATATTTATGGTAGGTACACAACTGTACTTTGCCTAGTGCTCTTTGTAAGCCATGGGGCATGGATCGTTTTAGTGTGGCTCTAGCTTTGTGGAGCAAGTTGATTGAGAAGGCCTAAGAAGATGGTGTTGAAATACTCAACTGCTTCATCTAAAGGAAGTGTTAAAAGAGGGGACCAGTTAGTGTTTAAGGGCTGTATTAAGGTCATCAGCCCTGAAGCTTTTAGTATATCTGATGTGTTTAAGAGAGCTAGTTCTAGTGAGTTTAGATGTTTGTTTCACTGTTGCAGTCATTACATTTGGGTAATCTACTGGCAGGTTGCCCTCAGTCGGCCTGAATTCCAAAGTCTTGGGTCCTGCGTTGGTTACGGTCTCCTCTTCCATGATGTTAGGTCATTAGGGGTATAAACCATGCAGCCAACTCCATTTTCTTTAGTCTTTCTGGTCGCGCAGTGCCCGCAGCAGAAGCATTTAGCAAGTGCTGGTCGGCCGACTACTGAAATATTCGAGTTTGAGTTTCAGAACCAAAGTCTTCACTAAAGCGAAGTACCCCGTTGGGGAAACTTTTTTCTTGCTCCATACCGATGTCAGAAAAAGTTAATAATTGTTTTACTTGTGGGAAGCAAATACCTCATAAGGATTTCCATTTATACTGTATTCCTTGCCTAGGCCCTGATCACAACGTGCCTGGCTGTCGGTTTTGTGCTAGATTTAACCAGTGCGCACTGTTAAGCATCCGTATATTTTTGCCTCAAAGTATTTTGGAAGCAAAGAAAAGGACAGAGAAAGGCAGTAGAGATCCAAAACCGACGAAGCTTCTCCTAAGCCAGTCGCCGGTTCTCCGGTACTCTGAGGTGCCTTCGCATCCCCTGATACCCACTACCTTCGAGTCGCAGGCCTCTACCGACACCCTTGTGGAGTCCGGCATGCCACAAGATACTCAGGGCATTGGACCGATGGATGTATCTTCCTCTGATGGGTCCAGAGCCAATGAGCAGGCACCGGCTTCTGAGGGTGTATTCAGACCTCAACATTTGTATATCAGACAGCTGCATTTGACGCATTAGAGGCCTCCTGCAGGGCCACAGTTAGTGGATCTGTGATTAGGAGGCATGCCTGGCTAAAGGAACAAAATTTGCCTGATCATGTTAAAGCAAAATTGCTAGATGCACCTTTACAGCATGATGCTCTGTTTGGTATTAAGGCAGAAGAGGTTTTAAAGAAAATGGAAGACAAAGCTAAGTCTATGGAAACTGTTAAAGACTTCTTACAAGTGCAGCCACCAAGATTCAGTAGACACTGGCCTACAAAAAATTGGTCCTTTCCTCTGTCAGACAGAGCTCAAAGGGGCAAATCCAGACGCCCTAAGGTTTCCAGATACCAGGCACAAAATTCATACAGGTTAAAGCAATGGGGTGCTTCTACCTCCAAATCTGGAAGAGATAAAGCACAAACCTACAGAAAACAGTCCCAATGACTTCCCTCTGCCAACACCAAGCACTTATCTTTTGGCAGCACCCTTGGGAGGAAAATTAGCACTTTTTGCTCAAAATTGGCAGTTAATAACCCAGAACAAGTGGGTACTAAATATAGTATCACAGGGATACAGTTTGTTTCCACACTCTGCCAATGGCAAACAGTTGGCCAGATCTGCCAAAAAATCAATGGGCAGAGGCACAGAAACAGGTTACGTCCCTCATGGATATGGGGGCCATTCATCCAGTACCAGAACAGGAAAAAGGACAAGGTTTTTACTCTACTATTCTTGGTACCTAGAAAGGACAAGGTCTGGCGGCCAATACTGGATTTATTGATTTTGAACACATACCTGGACATTCCAAAATTCAAAATGCTGACTTTGCAGCAGCTTTTGCCCATGCTGGGCAAGAATGCTTGGCTGGTGACATTAGACCTAAAAGAGGCGTACTTGCATGTCCCAATAAGACAATTGTGCAGAAGATGCCTCAGATTCAAGGCTGGCTTAATGCATTACCAATTCTCTGCACTGCTCTTTGGCTTATCTACTGCGCCCAGGGTCTTTACAAAGTCCCTGGCACCAGTAATTGCATTTTGCAGACAAGTATACAAATATATCCTTACTTGGACGACTGTCTCATTCAAGCAGAGAACAAGGACATTCTTCTTCAACACCTGGCGTTTGTGAAAAGGCTTCTAATATGCCTAGGGTACACAATAACTGAAAAGAAATCACAACTGGTACCCTCTCAAAAGATAACATTCCTGCGTGTAAGCTTGAATACAACTGCCCAGATGGCTTACCTCATGCCCGACAAGCAAAGGCAACTGACTACTTACTTCAAACCGATGGCAACAAAAGCCCAGTTATCTGCAAGACAAATTCTGCAGGCTTTGGGCTTAATGGCATCCTGCATCCTATTGATTCCATAT
The DNA here is from genome assembly GCF_019279795.1 of Protopterus annectens. Classification (NCBI taxonomy): domain Eukaryota; kingdom Metazoa; phylum Chordata; order Ceratodontiformes; family Protopteridae; genus Protopterus; species Protopterus annectens. The sequence goes on along the minus strand of NC_056748.1, from coordinate 268,492,130 downwards.
GCAAGACTGCATATGAGGAAACTTCAATGGTACCTAAATAGTTAATGGAGTCCGCATTCTCACAGTCTGGAAACAGTGTTTCCTCTCATTCCCTGCCTACAACAGGAGTTTCTATGGTAGGCAAAGGCATGTCAACAAAACATGGGATGGGCCTTCACTCTGCACCCTGCCAGCCAAACCTTAACGGACGCATCAGATTATACCTGGGGGGCCCACATGGCAGGAAGATGCATACATGGCATATGGACCCCAAAACAAATGCATCTACATGTCAACCAGAAAGAGATGCTAGCTGTTCAAAATGCCCTAACAGCCTTCAAGGACTTACTTCATCCAGGACAACTACTGATAAAGACTGACAACAGCATGGTCATGTGGTATATAAACAAGCAAGGGGGCACACACTCTTATCCCCTTTGCAGATTAGCCATGGCACTGTGGGACACAGCTTTGACCTACCAAATACATTTTCAAGCTCAATTCCTGCCAGGAAAGCAAACTACTCTGGCAGACTATCTAAGCAGAAACCTTATGGATCCTCACGAGTGGAAACTAAATCCACAAGTCTTCAGCATGGTAACAGAGAAATGGGGGAGCCCCGACCTAGATCTATTACCTCCCCTCAAAATTATCAATTGAAAAGATTCTGCACAAGGACTTATCACAGACAAGCATGGAAAGTGGATGCCCTATCCTTCAGTTGGAAAACACCTATCAGTTTACGCCTTTCCACCTCTGCCTCTTCTTCCCAAGGTCCTCCTAAATGTCAGACGAGAGAAACCAAAGATGATACTAATTGCCCCAGACTGGCCCCGCCAATACTGGTACCCAGTCCTAAGGAACTTCTCAATACCCAGCTTGGACCTTACCTCACAGACCTCAACTACTGCCCCAGCAAAACAATCCGATCCTTCACAATCAACTCCAGACACTGAACCTGGCAGCATGGCTGATCATGTAGTTATACAAACAGCACCTCTCAGTAAAGCTGTGATGGATGTCATTTTGGAAGCCAGAAGGCCTAGTACTAGAAAATCTTATGCTGATAAATGGAAGAGATTCTGTGCTTGGAATCGAGCACAAGGAACTGATACAGCAGAACCAAATATTCCTCAGATATTGCAATACTTAACTGAAATGCTTGACAAAGGCCTATCTTTCTCAGTTAAAATCCATGCCTCTGCCATTTCGGCTCATAACAATACAGAGCCACCAATCTTTTCTCATCCTTTACTAAGGCAGTATCTTAGAGAAGCCAAAAATTTAAGGCCTCCTAGAAGATCACCATTACCTGCATGGGACCTCAATTGTGTGTTGGAAAAGCTCACCCTGCCTCCATTTGAACCAGCTGATATAAAGTTCTTATCATGGAAAACAGCTCTGCTACTAGCATTTACTTCAGCAAGAAGAGTTACAGAGCTACAGGCCCTCATGGCTGTAGAGCCTTTTATCATATTTTACCCAGGCAGGGTGTCTCTGAGGACAAATCCTACATTTATGCCTAAGGTGGCTTCCAGTGTGGCTCTTAATCAGACAATTCATCTGCCAACCTTTTATCCAAATCCGCAGAACAAGGGGGGGCGAATCCTGCATTCCTTGGACGTACACAGACAGCTAAGATTCTACTTGAGCAGGACTAAAGCTGTAAGAAAAACTGAGGAATTACTAGTGACATATGCTGCAGGATCATAGGGAAAGGCTATTTCAAAGCAGACAATTTCAAAGTGGATAAGCCACTGCATCCGTTTCTGCTACTTACACCATGGTAAACCTGTGCCCAAGGGCATTAGGTCTCATTCCACCTGAGCTGCAGTTACTTAAGCAGCCTTTCTCAGAGGAGTACCAACCAAAGACATTCTAGAGGCTGCTACTTGGAGTTCTGTTCACACCTTTACAAAGCATTCCTCTAAGTCCAGGGCAGGCTTTGCCACTGCAGTTCTGCAGGGCTATATAGCCACACGTAATGCTGTTTAGCTCCAGCCTCCCAACCATAACTTTGGGATGCTACCCAAATGTAATGACTGCAACAGTGAAACACGAAGAACATAGTACAGTTGTCTACACTTACCATAAATGTAGATGTTCGAGTGTATTCACTGTTGCAGTCCAGGTTACCCACCCACCATCCCCCTTTCATTCTGGAGTTTCTTTCCTTCTCTATCTTCTACAACTTATGTGGTGTATTTGCTTGTAGATGAAGGTAAAGTTTATATTGATGCATGTGTATATATACATATATATATTTTTGCTACCTTTTTGGGGGCACCTGACATCTGGGGCAAGAATAACTGAAGAATATGGCGTCTGCTGCATGTTTTATACCCTTGATGACCTGACGTCATGGAAGAGGAGACAGCAACTGACGCAGGGCCCAAGACTTTGGAATTCAGGCCGACTGAGGGCAACCTGCCAGCAGATTACCCAAATGTAATGACTGCAACAGTGAATACACTAACATCTACATTTGTGGTAAGTGTACACAACTGTACTTTTTCTCTCTGCTGAAGAGGGTTGGGAGGTAGTTGCTTAGAATGTCGGGTAGTGTACCAAAATTATGGGTGGAAGATGGGTGATTGGTGATAATCAGGTCTAGTATTGATTATTTTTTTGAGGTTTTGCTACCCTAGTAGGGGGTTTTGTAAGCTGTGAGAATCAAAGATTAAATGTTCATCGTGTGACACTGCTGCGGTCATTACACTAGGGTTATCCTACCGTCAGGCGGTCCTGCAGTCTGCCTGAGTTCCAAAGTCTTGGTCCGGTATCTGCTGCTGTCGCCTCTTCCCTGACGTCAGTGCGACAGGGGTATAAAAGATGCAGCCGACGCCATTTTCTTCAGCCTTTCTTGCCATGCGGTGCCCGAATCAGAAGCAGTTCGCCAGTGCCAGTTGGCCGACTCCTGAGATTTTCACTCTGAATCCAGAACTGAAGTCTTCTAAAAAGCTAAGTACCACGTTGTGGAAACTTTTTCTTGCCTCAGACCGATGTCAGTAAAAGTTAATAATTGTATTTCTTGTGGGAAGCAAATAACTCATAAGGATTTCCACTCCTACTGTATCCCATACCTAGGCCCAGACCACGACGTCACTGGTTGTCGGTTTTGTGCTAGGTTTAACAAGCGCACTATTAAACGTCTGTTTGATTTTGCCAGACTTTATTTTGGCAGAAAATTTAACTACACCATGCCGTCAGAACTTCCGACGTCCGGAATCCATAAAAAAAACAAAGACAAGGACAGGCATCCGAGGTCCAAGACTGATGACGAGGCCTCTTCTAGGTCGGTCGCCGGTTCTCCGGTTTTCTGCGAGGCGCCTATGCAGCCCCTGACTACCGCATCTACAGAACCACAGACCGCCTCTGACTCCCACGTGGAGCTGGCTGGGCCTTCGGATGCTCCTGCTATTCAGATTACTGAACTTATTCCTACAGAGGGAACTGAAGTAGCTGAACACTCCACAGCTTCAGAGGGTGTTTTCAGACCTACCCAAATAACTATTAAGCCCTCTACTAAATCTAAGCCTCCCTTAAAAGCCAAGAAACAGACACAGCAATCTCCAAGCCAGGTTTCCATGCCAAAGAAACAAATGCTAAAAATGGCCGAAGACCTCATCATTCTGATCAGAGGGTCCCAACCCCCTCCTGATAAAAGGCCCAGACTAGATGCTGACTATGAATCTTCAGACCAGGTATCCATCTCCTCCGACTCATCCTCAGACCTAGGGTATTCCATACCCCCTTATGAGGATTCGGATGCTGAGGAATCAATCCCATCAGCCTCTCTGCCAGAGGACTACTCCTTTGGGGGAGACCTTACATTCCATGAGGGAGCATTTCCACTGGGAAGGCCAGGATTATTCAGAATCCAAGAAAAGGCTTAGGGATTTCCTCTTATTGCCTCAACACAGACCCCTTGCTATTCCACCTGTGTTAGATATTGTGGATGATGTATATAGTGAATCCAGCTTAAACCCTGACTCTTTACCACCAGCCCCAGTTAAGTCGGATAGATATTAGAGTCCCTGACTCGCACAAATTTAATTACAAAAGCCCTGTTGCAGACCCTGAAACTATTTCTCAGGGACCAAAGGGATTAAGGCCTCATCTGCTAAAAACCCAGTCCCCTCTGACAGAGATTCCAGGGCATTAGACAGATGGGGCAAGAAAGCTTATACATCTGGTACTTTAGCCATGAGAGCCTTGAATTGCCAGTTTCATATGCTAAAATGTCAGCAATTCTTAATGTCTCAGTTGAAACAAAAGATGCTTCCAGATACAGATTCTCCTAATTTGAAAGAAATGCAGGATTTATTGCATGCAGCTGAACAAGTGGGAAAACATACTTTGCAATGTGGTTTTGATTCCTTAGAGGCCTCCTGTAGAGCAGAAGTTACAGGCTCTGTCATAAGAAGGCATGCTTGGTTAAAAGAACATACGCTACCAGATCATGTTAAAGCTAAATTACTGGATGCACCTTTGCAACAGGATATGTTTGGAGTTAAAGCAGAGGAGGTACTAAAAAAGATGGAGGATAAGGCAAAATCTATGCAAACGGTCAAAGATTTTTTACAGGTTCATCCTCGTTTTAGCAGGAATTGGCCAACAAAAAATTGGTCCTTTCCAGTCACAGATGGACCTCAAAGGGGCAGATATAGACGTCCAAGAGGTAGAGGTCAGACACAAGGCCCTTACAGACCTAGGCAATGGGGTACTCCGGGCCAGAAAGAAGAAGACAGGCCTCAACCATATAAAAAACAGTCTCAATGACTTCCCACTACGGCTGCCAAACAGCTCTCTCCTGGCAGCTCCCCTGGGAGGAAAACTGGCTCTTTTCTTTCACAATTGGCGTTGCGTCACCAAAGACAAATGGGTTCTCAACATCATATCACAAGGTTACAGGTTTCACTTCCACACGCTTCCAAGGCTAAAAAGAATGCCATGTCTGCCACCAAATCAATGGGCAGAGGCTCAAAAACAATTTACAGCACTCATGGATATGCGAGCTATTCAAATGATACCACCACAAGAGCAAGAGCAAGGCCAAGGATTTTACTCCAGACTTTTTCTGGTTCCCAGAAAGGACAAAGCATGGAGACCCATTCTGGACCTTTCTTCTCTGAACACTTAACTGGATGTTCCGAAATTCAAAATGTTGACACTACAGCAGCTTCTTCCCATGCTGGGCAAGAAAGCTCGTCTCGTGACTTTGGACCTCAGAGGCATACTTGCATGTCCCTATCAGACAAAACTGCAGAAGATACCTCAGATTTCTAGCAGGTTCAATGCACTATCAATTCTCTGCACTGCCCTTTGGCTTATCTACTGCGCCCAGAGTCTTCACAAAGTGCCTGGCACCAGTAATTGCATTTTGCAGGCAAAAAGGAATTAAAATTTACCCATACCTGGACGACGGCCTAATCCAAGCAGAGAGCAAAGATATTCTTCTAAAGCATCTGGCATACGTAAAAAAGTTAAGTTGCCTGGGGTTCACAGTAAACAAAAGGAAATCAAAACTAGTGCCCTCACAACAGATAACATTCCTGGGCGCCAGCTTAAACAACGGCCCAGATGGCTTATCTCACGCCAGACAAGCAAAGACAAATGACCCAATGTTTTCAATTAATGGCAACAAAGACCCAACTCCCTGCAAGAAAAATTCGGCAGGCCTTGGGCTACATGGCATCTTGCATACTACTAATTCCATATGCCAGACTGCATATGAGGAAACTACAATGGTACCTGAAGAGTGTATGGTCTCAACACTGTCAAGATCTGGAAACAGTTATACCACCAATTCCTTGCCTTCAACAGGAGTTTCAATGGTGGGCCCAAGCTTGTTACCTCAACAAGGGACAGCCTTTTACTCAACCCAACGCCAGGCAAACACTGACAACAGATGCATCGGATTACGCCTGGGGAGCACACATGGCAGGAAAATGTATTCAGGGCGAGTGGCCCGCAGAACAACGACATCTCCACATCAATCAAAAAGAGATGCTAGCTGTACAAAATGCAATTATAGCTTTCAAGGACCTGCTACATCCAGGACAACTACTACTGAAGACCGACAACACTACAGTTATGTGGTACATAAACAAGCAAGAGGCAACACACTCCTACCCCCTCTGCAGACAAACCATGACCTTGTGGAACACAGCAATAAACTACCAAATTCATCTGCAGGTACAATTCCTGCCAGGAGAGAAAAACACTGCCAGATGACCTAAGCAGAAACATCATGGATCCTCACGAATGGAAATTAAATCCAAATATTTTCAGAATGATAGCACAAAAATGGGGGAACCCAGACATAGATCTGTTTGCATCCCCAACAAACTGCCAATTACAGAAATTCTGCACAAGGAGATACCATCCACAATCATGGAAAGTGGATGCCCTCTCATTCAGCTGGAAAAACCTACAAGTATACGCTTTCCCTCCTTTACCTCTCCTTCCAAAGGTACTCATAAAAGCCAGGCAGGAAGAGCCAAGGATGATCCTGATTGCACCAGACTGGCCATGCCAGCACTGGTATCCAATCTTAAAGAACTTAGCTCAAGAACCACCCTGGATTTTGCCACAAATCCCACAGCTGTTAACACAACGCAACAATCAGATACTTCACAGCCAGCTAAAGACCTTAAAACTAGCTGCATGGAAAATTCCTTAACCAAGCAAGCGTTACCTCTCTCCAAAGCTGTTATGGATGTCATTATGGAGGCCAGACGGCCTAGTACCAGGAAAACCTAAGCGGATAAATGGAAGAGATTCTGTGCCTGGAACCAAGCACACAGCCTTGACCCTCTTGTCACAAACATTCCTCAGATACTGCAATACTCAACTGAGATGCTGGACAAGGGCCTCTCCTTGTCATCCATCAAGATTCATGCCTCAGCCATTTCTGCTCACTACAACACGGATCCACCAATTTTTTCACATCCTTTGCTCAAACAGTACCTCAAAGGGGCTAAAAACTGGAGACCACCCCGCAGAGCACCTATATCAACTTGGGACCTCAACTTTGTTTTGGAAAAATTAACTTTGCCTCCTTTTGAGCCAGCTAACACAGCAGAATTAAAATGCCTGTCTTGGAAAACTGCTCTGCTACTGGCAGTAACTTCAGCAAGAAGAGTTTCAGAATTACAATTACTAATGGCAGTGGAACCTTTCCTCATCTTCCACCAGGACAGGGTTTCCTTAAGAACTAACCCTACGTTTATGCCAAAGGTAATATCAAGTGTGGCTCTAAACCAATCAGTTCACTTGCCAACCTTTTATCCAAAACCACAGAACAAAGGAGAGCGATTACTACATTCCTTGGACATCCACAGACAATTACGCTTCTACTTAGACAAAACCAAAGCTTTCAGAAAATCTGAGCAATTATTGGTAGCTTACGCTGCAGGAGCACAGGGAAAAGCCATTTCAAAACAGACTATTTCAAAGTGGATAGCCCACTGTATACGTTTTTGCTATACACACCATGGGAAACCTGTACCTAGAAGTATTAGGTCTCACTCCACCAGGGCAACAGCCACTTCTACTGCCTACCTCAGGGGAGTGCCTACCAAGGACATCTTAGAAGCAGCAACATGGAGTTCTGTACATACCTTCACCAAACATTACCATTTACCCTTGTATTCCAAATCCAGAGCAGGCTTTGCCACTGCTGTCCTGAAGGGCCTTATAGCCATTCCTAATGCCTTATAGATCCATCCACCCTACCTCATCTTTGGGATTCCACCCAAGTGTAATGACTGCAGCAGTGTCGCATGATGAACATAGTACAGTTTTGTACCTACCAAGAGTGTAGACACTGCTGCAGTCCAGGTTACCCTCCCTCCTTCCCCTCTTACTTGCTGGTATGTACCTAAGCCTTCTAACCTTTACTGCATAAGGGGAGTATTTGCTGGAAACTGAGTCTTTTACTATTGTTAATATGTATGTTTTATTAGCAATTTGCATTTCCTTCCTTTTTTGGGGGCACCTGACATCTGGGGCAAGAAAAACTGAAGAAAATGGCGTCTGCTGCATCTTTTATACCCCTGTCGCACTGACGTCAAGGAAGAGGTGACCGCAACCGATGCCGGACCAAGACTTTGGAACTCAGGCCAACTGCGGGACCGCCTGATGGCAGGATAACCCTAGTGTAATGACTGCAGCAGTGTCTACACTCGCAGGATAACCCTAGTGTAATGACTGCAGCAGTGTCTACACTCGAACATCTACATTTATGGTAGGTACAAAACTGTACTTTTGATTTAAGTGGTGGGATGATTTAAGTGAGGTCCAATCAATATTGAAGTCACCTATTGTAATAGTTTCATGGGGGAGGGTTTCTGATGTCCATTGGAGAAGAGATTGTAGGAATGTTCGTCGTGTTTCACTGTTGCAGTCCTCATACTTGGGTGATCTGCCTGCAGGTAGCCCTCAGTTGGCCCGAATACCAGAGTCTATGGATTTCTGTGTCTGATGCTGTCGCTTCTTCCATGACGTCCAGTCGTCAGGGGTATAAAACATGCAGCCGATGCCATTACACCAGCTTTTCTTGCCGAGCGGAGCCCGAAGCAGAAGCAGTTTGCAAGTGCCAGTCGGCCGCTACCTGAAATTTTCGTTATTTGATTTTCAGACCTGAAGTCTTCTAAAGCTAAGTACACCATTGGGGAGCCTTTTTTCTTGCTCTAACTGATGTCAGAAAAAATTAATAATTGTCTTGCCTGTGGAAAGCAAATACCTCACAGAGATTTTCATTCTTACTGCATCGCCTGTTTAGGCCCAGACCACTACGTTCCTCGCTGTCTGATTTGTGCCTTGTTTAATGCCCAAACTATTTGTCGTCAGGCTATATTTGTCGCTAAATTCTTTCGCTCTCATTCTCTGTATTCTGAAATGGCTTCGATAAGCCATCCGACTACTTATCTTCTGTAAAAACATAAGGATAAAGTCTGAGACAGACCGCATAGGTCCAAAACTGCTGACGATGCTTCTGTTAAACTAGTCGCCAGTCTGCTGGTACTCGGGTGCTTTCGCAGCCCCTGATGCCCGCTTCTACAGATTCGCAGACCTCTACTGAGACCCATTCGGAGTCCGGTATGACGCGAGATGCTTCTTCGACTGTGGAACCTGTGGATTTCTCTACCTTGGATGGGTCCGGAGCCGCTGTGCAGGCACTGGCTTCTGAGGGTGTATTCAGGCCTACGGACTTGAATTTTAAACCGGCGCCTCCTCCTTCATTTAGGCCCAAGTCTCGAACCATGCCTAAAAAAACAACGTCCAGGCCGCATGCTGTGGTCTCTATGCCTAAAAAACAAATAAGAATGGCTGAAGATTTTATAACTCTAATCAGGGGAAGCCAACCCCCCCCCCCCCCCCCCACACACACACACACACTTCTATGAGACCTAGGACTGAAGTTGTTTATGAATCTTCTAGCTAGGGTTCTGATTTTTCTGATTCTTCTGATGATCTGGATTTGCCCTTGCCTACTTATGAGGACTCTGATGCAGAGGACTCTATTCCCTCTGCTTCCCTTCCAGAGGATTTTTCTTTTGGTAAAATCTTACATACTCAGAGAGCATTTCCACTGGGAAAGCCAGGATTTTTCTGATTCAAAAAAGAGGCTTAGGGATTTCGTACTCCTGCCTCAGCAAAGGCCTTTAGCTATTCCTCCTGTACTAGACATTGTTGATGAGGTTTTTTCGGAATCTAGTTTGGCACCTGACTCTTTGCCTCCTGCTCCCAGAAAACCTGGCAGATAATTACAGGGTTCCTGATTATCACAAGTTCCTTTTTAAAAATCCTATTGCAGATCCAGAGACTATTTCACAGGGACCCAAGGGCATTAAGGCTTGTACTGCTAAAAATCCTACCCCTTCTGATAGACTCCAGGGTGCTGGATAGATGGGATAAGAAGGTTTTACACTTCTGCAACCTTGGCCATTAGGGCTTTAAACTGCCAGTTTCATATGTTAGTATCCGCAACATGTTACTGGATTGCTTAAACAGAAAATGTTGATTCCTGACTGTGTGGAAAATAAAGCATTACGGGATTTAATGCATTCTGCTGAACAGGTTGGAAAACATACTTTGCAATGTGGATTTGATTCATTAGAGGCCTCTTTCAGGGCTGCTGTCACTGGGTCTGTGCTCAGAAGGCATGCTTGGCTTAAGAAGCAGTCTTTGCCTGATGATGTTATAGCTAAATTGTTGGATGCTCCCTTAAATCAGGACCACCTGTTTGGCAACAAGGCTGAGGAAGTTCTTAAAAAGATGCAAGATAAAGCTAAATCTATGCAAACTGTTAAAGATTTCTTACAAGTTCAGCCTCCTAGATTTAGTAGGCACTGGCCCTCTAAGAATTGGTCCTTTCCAGCCCCTTCCAGGTCTCCTCAAGCCAAGCCCAGACGCAGCAGAAACCCCAGGTTTCAGTCCCAGGGGAGACACAAGACTCAGCAGTGGGGGGTTTTCACACCCAAATTAGGGAATAGTATGACTCCCCCCTATGAAAAACTGTCTCAATGACTTACTTTTAAAACTTCCAAGCACTTCCCAACTGAATGCTCCTTTAGGCAGAAAGATTGGTCTGCAGGCCCAAAACTGGGAACTCCTTACCTAGGAGGACAAATGGGTTTTAAATAGTGTCCCAAGGATACAGATTTCACTTCCACACCTTACCAACACCAAGCGGGTGGCCAGATCTACCCCCAAATCAGTGGGCAGAGGCCCAAAATCAAGTACTCTCTCTCTTAAGCATGGGGGCTATTCATTTGGTACCAGAAGAGGAAAAGGGACAACGTTTCTATTTGAGACTTTTCCTGGTACCCAGAAAAGGCAATACATGGTGTCCTATCCTGGACCTTTCTATTCTAAACACCTTTCTGCTGATTCCAAAATTCAAAATGCTGACTCTTCACCAGCTGCTTCCTATTTTAGGCAAGGATGCATGGTTGGCAACACTAGACTTAAAAGAAGCATACCTGCACGTCCCTATCAGGGAGTCTTGCAGAAGATATGTATATAAACAACCCAAAACCAGCAGGAAACTAGATGAAACAACAAAAGAATCCACAACTTCAATAACAAATTTATTTCTCTCTCTCTGACGTCTCGGCCGTAGCCTTCAAGGAGTATAAACCTACAAATACCAGCACTAAATTTATACTTATTCATAAGACAATTATACAATAAATCATTTAAATATAAATTAATTCAATTCATTACATCAAATCAGTGCTCTCCAATTAAGGTCTTCATTAAGACCATGGGGATATAAAGTATTAAATTTCAAAATATATACAGCTTCTTTATATAATAAAGTTTGTTTAATATTAACACTGACATGACGTGAATGATGTATTTGCTCCAAAACAGTACCTTGTAACTCCTCATTTTTACTCTGATGAAAATTTCTAAAATGCATAGCCACAGAACTTTCTTCCTTATTATTAATAATGTCCCTAGCATGCTCCAAAAGCCTAACCTTAAAAGCCCTTTTGGTCTCTCCAATATAAAATTTATCACAAGGGCATTTAAGTGCATATATCACCCCTTCAGAATTGCAATTAAAAACATTACATGTTTTAAAACTAACATTATTAATACAAGAAAAATGAGAAACTATAAAATTACAGGCTTTACATTTGCCACATCTAGAAGTACCCTTCATAGATAGACTGTATTGTACACTGGCTACAGGCATAATAAATCTACTTTTTACTAAAAAATCTTTAATATTTTTCCCTCTTCTATAAGAAAATTTAAGATGTGCATTCAACCATAATGACACACTACTTAAAGAACTAAAATATTTCCAAAAATGGTTAATCATTTTAACCAATTCAACACTAAAACAACCAAACGTTGTAACAAAATATAACGCATCCTTCTGTTTATTATTCATATCATTATACTTTACTAGATCTCTATTAAACAAATTATTAGTAACTTTTTTACACCTATATCCAAAAAACCGCCTATAGCTATTATTTCCTCACTATAGCCCCTCTGATAACACATTTCTATTAATAAACTAAGTTACTTTTTAAATACAACCTCATTATTACATAATCTAGAAATTCTTACCATTTCTCCATACGGTAGAGCTTCTATTGTATGGGGAGGGTGACAACTAGTGCCATGAACATATTGTATACCTCCATCAAACTTTCTGTTAACTGATGTCACTAGAGCTTTACCATTAACAATGTTCAACATGATGTCAAGAAAAGAAATAGAAACACCCTTTTTAAACCCATCAAATTTCAAGGAAAATCTATTATGTAGATCTAAAATTAATTGATCTACTAAAGCTTCACCACCTTCCAACAAAAAAATCAAATCATCCACAAACCTATAATATTTAATAACATATTTACGAAAAAAATAGTTCCTATATAAAAATTCAGACTCAAAAAGGCCCATAGCAAGATTTGCATACATAGGGGCAAAAGCTGCCCCCATAGCTGTGCTTTGTTTTTGTCGATACAAACAATCATTAAATTCTAAAAAGTTTTTGGTTAAAGAAAAATACACGAGTTCAACAATATATTCTGTAGCCGGATGATCAACTAAGAAAAACTGTACAGCTTCCATACCAAAAGAATGACTAATATTAGTATATAGACTCTTGACATCAACAGTGACCCAATACATACATTTATTCCATTTAACATCTCTTATCTTGTCTAAAAAATCAGACGTCAGAGATGTAGGATGGCAAAGTCTTGACTTTAGTCAAAAGAAAATTGTGTAGAAAAACACCTAAACTATGCAGAAAATAATTACATCCAGAAACAATAGGTCTCCCAGGTGGAACTCTCAAATCTTTATGTATTTTAGGCAGACAATAAAAGGTGGCCATTTTACATCCTTCTATTTTAAATTTGTTTTTTAAATCTGTTGCAGAAAAATAACCAAGCCTTTTGTCCTTTATCCATTAGTTCTTTATACTCATTTAGGGCAACATTATATGAGTCCCATCCCACCTTTTCATAAACTGTAGCCATGGCACCTACCTCCGACTCCTTCCCTGCTGTCTCAGCAGGAGAACCAGATTCTGCACCCTCAGCTTCCAACACTGAACCTTGCAGCCTGGCTAATTACTTAAACTCTCCCTTACCATCCCTCAGCAAATCTGTGATGGATGTCATCTTAGAGGCAAGGAGTCCTAGTACTAGAAAATCTTATGCTGAAAAATGGAAAAGATTCTGTGCCTGGAACCAGTCTCAAGGGATGAGCACAGCAGTGCCCAATTTACCTAAGATGTTACAATACTTAACTGAGATGCTTCACAAGGGCCTGTCTTTTACCTCCATTAAAATCCACGCCTCTGCCATTTTAGCTCATTATAACACAGAACCCACCCCTCTTCTCTCATCCACTGCTCAAGCAGTTCCTCAGAGGGGCCAAAGATTTGAGACCACCCAGGAGAGCTCCAACCCCAGCCCGGGACCTTAACTTTGTTTTGGAGAAACTCACTCTACCTCCTTTCAAGCCAGCTGCGACTGCTGACTTAAAATTTCTTTCTTGGAAAACCGCTTTCCTTTTAGCAATCACTTCAGCTAGAAGGGTATCTGAATTACAGGCCCTTATGGCAGTGGAGCCTTTCATCATCTTTCATGCGGACAGGGTGTCACTCAGAACCAATCCATCCTTCATGCCCAAGGTGGTATCCAGTGTTGGCTCTTAATTAGTCCATTCATTTGCCAACCTTCTTTCCTAATCCACAGAACAAAGGGGAACGGATACTGCATTCCTTGGATGTGCACAGACAACTTAGATTCTACTTGGACAGGACTAAACCTCAAAGAAAATTTGAACTGCTGGTAACATTTGCTGCAGGGGCAGAGGAGAAGGCTATTTCAAAACCATTTCTAAATGGATAAGCCATTGCATTTATTTCTGCTATAAGCACCATGGAAAAACCTATCCCCCAGATCATCAGACCTTACTCCACCAGGGTTGCATCTACTTCTACAGCCTTTCTCAGTGGCGTTCCTACCAGGGACATCCTAGAAGCTTCTACCTGGAGTTCTGTACATACTTTCACCAAGCATCATCATTTGCCAATTTTCTCTAAATCCAGAGCTGGCTTTGCCACTGCAGTCTTGCTGGGCCTTATAGCTGGCCCTAACGCTAATTAAACTCCTCCTCCCAACCATTGCTTTGGGAGTCTACCCAAATGTAATGACTGCAACAGTGAAACACTAAGAACATAGTACAGTTGTGTACACTTAACGTAAATGTAGATGTTAGTGTATTCACTGTTGCTGTCCTGGTTACCCTCCCTCCTGCCCCCTAACTTCTCTTGGCTATACCTCTACTTTCCTTTACTATGCTTAAAAGCCTTTTTGGTGTATTTGCTTTTTTGTTGGAGGTATACCTTTGTGTTTTTATGTTTAATTACTTCCCATTAGGAGGGCACCTGACATCCGGGGTTAAATAAACTGATGTAATGGTGTCGGCTGCATGTTTTATACCCCTGACAACCTGACTTCATGGAAGAAGGGACAGCAACCGACACAGGACCCAAGACTCTTTTTTTTTTTTTTTTATCAGGCCGACTGAGGGCAACCTGCAAGCAGATTACCCAAATGTAATGACTGCACCAGTGAATACACTCTAACATCTACATTTATGGTAAGTGTACACAACTGTACTTTTCTATGTCAGCGGGCTTTCATTCCAAAGCCTCTATGGAAGAAATATGTGCAGCTGCAACATGGGCTGCTACTCATATTTTATCACTCATTACAAATTCGACATGGTCTCCAGGGGAAGAGCATCCTTTGGCTGTATGGTACTCAGGAACATCCTTCCTTAGGGCTGCCCAGGTTACAAGTAACTGGAGACTCTGTCCCATCAGTCAAGAATGAATAAAGATTGACATCAGATAAATAACGTTCCATCTGTGTTGTCGACCTTCATTCATTCTTGACATCCCGTCCTCCTGCCCGCTCCAGGAAACTTCTGGAAGATCGGACCAAATCCTGGGATATTATAGGGTTATACCTTAGACAGGGCTTCTGTATTTTCTCTGATTCTCTGCAAACTCTGTCTGAGATAATTGGAAAAGGGTGTTGTGGGCAGAGCCCTTAGCTTGAGAATTTTTAAATGGAGTGAACTATGTATAATGGCAGAGTCTGTTGAGAGAGGATGGAACCGAACCTAATCAGTTAAGAATGAATGAAGATAGACAACACAGATGGAACGTTATGGTAAGGACATAACTTTCTTTTTAATGATACTTTCACTTATCAAGTTGGACAGTTGCAGAAAAAGGCCCAAGCCTTTAAGAAACTGCAATGGCAAAGATTCAGCTTTACTGCATATTTAGAACTGGGTGTGGTCTCTTGTGGCCTAAGGATGTTTACAATGCCGTCCTTTGGCAATTTTTCTCCTGAATTACTAAAGAAATGGCAGGAGTTAAATCTTAAAATAAGTGCTGATTGTTTGTTAATGAACCAGATGTTCTTCATGTTTTACTGTTGCAGTCATCACATTTGGGTTATCTGCCTGCAGGTAGTCCTCAGCTGGCCTGAACACCAGAGTCTTCAGATTACTGCATCGGATGCTGTCGCTTCTTCCTTGATGTGAGGACGTCAGGGGTATAAAACATGCAGCTGGCGCCATTACATCAGTCTTTCTTGCCATGCGGTGCCCGAAGCAGAAGCAGTTCGCAAGTGCCAGTCAGCCGACTCCTGAAATTTTCATTTTAGTTTCAGACCCGAAGTTGGGGATCCTTTTTCTTGCTCTAACCAATGTCAGTAAAAGTGAAGTGTTCTTACCTGTGGAAAGCAAATACCTCTGAGATTTTCATTCTTACTGCATCCCTGGCTTAGGCCCAGACCACGACATCCCTCGTCGGTTTTCTGCCTTTTTCAATGCCCAAAGTATTCGTTGGGCTATTTTTGCATCTAATTACTTTCGTACTCGTTCTGTGTACACTGAAATGGCTTCATCAAGCCATCTGACTACCAATGATCTGAATAAAATGTAAGTATAAAGACCGAGACCGCATAGGTCCAAAACTGCGCTTCCGTTAAGCTAGTCGCCAGTCCGCCGGTATCAGTGAGGCCCTTTCGCAGCCCCTGATACCCTCTACTTCTGATTTGCAGGCCTCTACTGAGTCCCATTCAGAGTCCGGTATGCCGCGAGATACTTCTGTGACTATGGAACCTGTGGATGTCTCTACCTTGGATGGGTCCGGAGCCGCTGTGCAGGCACCGGCTTCTGAGGGTGTATTCAGGCCTACAGACATTAATATTAAACCAGCACCATTGTTTTCATCCAGGCCTAAAGCTCGCACAACGCCTAGAAAACCAACAACCAAACCGCAGGCTCAGGCCCACATGCCTAAAAAACAAATGTTTAGAATGGCTGAAGACCTCATTACCTTAATTAGGGGAAGCCAGCCTTTCCCCCTCTAAGAGACCTAGAACTGATTTTCTTCCTGATTCTTCTGATCAGGAATCTGATTTTTCTGCTCCTTCTGATTACCAGGATTTGCCCTTATCTACTTATGAGGATTCTGATGCAGAGGATTCTATTCCCTCTGCTTCCCCTCCAGAAGATTTTTCTTTCGGTGATACCTTGCACACTCTTGGAGAGCATTTCTGTTGGGGAAAGCCATGATTACTCCGACTCCAAAAAGAGACTTGGGGAATTCTTAGTCCTACCTTAACACAGGCCTTTAGCTATCCCTCCTTTTCTGGACATTGTAGATGATGCTTTCTTGGAATCTAGCCTTTCCCTAGACACTTTACCTCCAGCTCCCAGAAAACCTGACTGGTATTAGAGTACCTGCCTCTCACAAGTTCCTCTTCAAGAATCCTTCTGCGGATCCAAGGCCCAAAAGGCATTAAGGCTACTGCTGCTAAAAATCCTACCCCTTCTGATAGAAGTTCTAGAGCCTTGGAGAGATGGGGTAAGAAGGTATACACCATCTACTTTGGCCATTAGGGCTTTAAATTGCCAGTTTCATATGTTAAGGTATCAGCAGCATGTTATGGGGTTACTTAAACAGAAAATGATGTTGATTCCTGACCGTACTGAACACAAAGATTTACAGGATTTAATGCATTCTGCAGAACAAGTTGGTAAACCTACTTTGCAGTGTGGTTTAGACGCTTTAGAAAAATCTTGCAGGGCTGCTGTCACTGGGTCTGTACTTGGAAGGCATGCTTGGCTTAAGGAACAAAACTTGCCAGATCATGTAAAAGCTAAATTACTGGATGCTCCCTTAAACCAAAACCACCTTTTTGGCAACAAAGCAGAAGTCCTCAAAAGGATGGAGGAAAAAACTAAATCTATGCAAACTGTTAAAGAATTCCTACAAGTACAGCCTCCCAGATTCAGTAGGCATTGGCGTTCAAAGAGCGGTTCCTTTCCAGTCCCTTCTAGGCCTTTTCAGTCCAAACCCAGGAACAGCATACCACCTAGGCTACAGTCTCAGGCTACGCACAGACCTAAGCAGTGGGGGGCTCCCACTTCCAAAGCAGGGAGTAGTAAGCCTTCCCCCTATGGAAAAATGGCACAATGACTTAACCTTAACCCTCCCAAGCCCTGCTCTACTACCTGATCCCTTAGGAGGAAAGGTCGCCCTGCATGCGAAAGAACTGGGAACTCATTACCCTGGACAATTGGGTTTTGAACAAAGTTTCCCAAGGATACAGATTCCACTTCCACACCATACCAACACCAAATGGTTGGCCAGACCTACCCCCAAATCAATGGGTGGAGGCCCAACAGCAGGTTCTCTCTCTTCTCAATATCAGGGCTAGTCAGACTGTCCCAGCAGAACAAAGGGGACAAGGTTTTTATTCAAGACTTTTTCTGGTACCCAGAAAAGACGACTCCTGGCGTCCTATCCTGGACCTCTCTATTCTCAACACCTTTTCTGGTAGTTCCAAAATTCAGAATGCTAACTCTGCAACAGCTTCTTCCCATGCTAGCCAAGGATGCCTGGCTGGCAACCCTAGACTTAAAGGAAGCTTACCTGCACATCCCATTAAGGGAATCTTGCAGGAAATACCTACATTTCAGGGCAGGCTCCATGCACTATCAGTTCTCTGCACTTCCCTTTGGCTTATCTACTGCGTCCAGGGTATTCACAAAGTATCTAGCTCCAGCCATTGCATTTTGCAGGCAGAGAAATATTCAAATTTACCCATACTTGGGCGATTGTCTGATTCAGGCAGAAAACCAGGACTTGCTATTACAACACCTGACATTTGTAAAGAAACTTCTAACCTCACAGGGGAACATCATCAACCAAAAGAAATCTCACCTAGTACCCTGCCAACAGATTGTATTCTTGGGAGCAAGCTTGAACACAACTTCCCAGATGGCATTCCTCACACCAGAGAAACAAGTTTGACAACCTACTTCAAACTATTGGCCACAAAACCCCAGCTATCTGCAAGGAAAATACTGCAAGCCCTGGGGTTCATGGCCTCTTGCATTCTGCTAATTCCATATGCAATACTGCATATGAGGAAACTCCAATGGTATCTAAAAAGCCTATGGTGTCAACATTCTCAGGACCTGGAAACATTGATTTCTATCATTCCTTGTGTCAAGACAGAGTTCCTTTGGTAGGAGAGGCCTGCTACCACAACGAGGGACTCCTTTTCACTCTACCCCCCTGTCACTCAAACCCTAACAGACACAGACTATGCTTGAGGGGCTGACATGGCAGGGTAAGTGCATTCAGGGCAAATGGAACCAGAGATGGATGCACCTGCATATCAATCAAAAAGAAATGTTAGCTGTACAGAATGCTCTGACGGCCTTAAAGGACCATATTCTTCCAGGACAACTATTGGGAAAGACAGACAACACCACAGTTATGTGGTAGATAAACAAGCAGGAGGGAACACATTTGTACCCTCTGTGCAGACAAGCCATGGCTCTGTGGAACACAGCCTTGAGCTGCCAAATACACCTGCAAGCTCAATTCCTGCCAGGCATACTAAATTCACTGGCAGACTTGAGCAGAAATCTCATGGACCCACACGAGTGGAAACTAGAACCCAAAATATTCAACCTCTTGAATAAATGGGGGACTCCAGAGTTGGACCTGTTTGCTCCCCTCAGAACTACCAATTGAACAAATTCTGCACAAGAACTCCCCTCAGCCAAGCTTGGAAAGTGGATGCCCTGTCGCTTTACCTGGGAAAGCCTCTCAGTTTATGCCTTTCCACCCCTCTGCCTCTCCTCTCGCAGGTTCTACTAAAGATCAAACAGGACAAGCCAAGGAGAATACTGATTGCACCAGACTGGCTTCGCCAGCACTGGTATCCCCTCTTGCGCAGTATGGCATGGCTACAACCATGGCACCTGCCTCAGACCCCTTCCCTGCTGTCCAGCAGGTGGGCTAGATTCTGCACCCTCAGCTTCAAATTCTGAACCTTGCAGCCTGGCTAATTCCTTGAGCTCTCCCTTAGCATCCCTCAGTAAGCAGGTACTGGTTGTCATTTTGGAGGCAAAGAGGCCTAGTACTAGAAAATCCTATGCTGAAAAGTGGAAAAGATACTGTTCCTGGAGCCTGGCACAGGTGATGGGCACAACGGTGCCCAGCTTGCCTCATATTCTACAGTACTTAAATGCTCCACAGGGGCCTATCCTTCTCATCAATTAAAATTTAGCCTCTGCCATTTCAGCACATTGTAATATTAAGCCACCCCTCTTCTCTCACCCCTTGCTAAAGCAATTCCTTAGAGGGGCCAAAAATCTAAGACCCCCCCAGGAGAGCTCCCACTCCAGCCTGAGACCTTAACTTTGTATTGGAAAAGCCCCCCCCCCCCCCTTTGAACCAGTCGCTACAGCAGAGTTGAAATTCCTTTCTTGGAAAACAGCCTTCCTTCTAGCCATCATTTCAGCAAGAAAAGTGTCTGAATTACAGGCCCTCATGGCAGTGGAACCCTTCATTATCTTCCATGCGGACAGGGTTTCCCTCAGGACTAATCCTTCCTTTATGCTGGTGTCTTCTGTGGCCCTAAATCAGTCCATTCGTTTGCCTATTTTTTTCCCTAATCCACAAAACACAGGGGAACGACTACTGCACTCTCTGGACGTGTGCAGACCACTTCGATTCTGTTTGGACAGGACTAAGCTTATCAGAAAATCTGAGCAGCTGCTAGTTAGCTTTGCTGCAGGGGCAGAGGGGAAGGCCATTTCAAAGCAAACAATTTCCAAATGGATAGTCCATTGCATTAATTTCTGCTACAAGCACCATGGAAAACCTACCCTACAGGGGGATAAGATCACATTCCACTAGGGCTGCATCTGTCTCTGCGGCATTTTTTAGGGACATCCTAGAAGCTGCTACCTGGAGCACTGTACATACTTTCACCAAGCATTACCACTTGCCTATCTTTTTTAAATCTAGAGCTGGATTTGCCACTGCAGTCTTGCAGGGATTAATAGCTGGCCCTAATGCTCTTTAACTTCCTCCTCCCTTCCTTAGCTTTGGGAATCTACCCAAATGTGATGACTGCAACAGTGAAACACGAAGAACATAGTACAGTTGTGTACACTTACCATAAATGTAGATGTTCAAGTGTATTCACTGTTGCAGTCCTGGTTACCCTCCCTCCAGCCCCCTGATTTCTCTTGGCTCTACCTCTCCTTCTGGTTGGTATATCTATTTTTTCTTGTGTGTTTGCTTTTTGATGTGGGCTTTACCATACCATTCAATTGCTTCCTATTGTGGAGACACCTGACATCTGGGGCAAGAAATGCTGATATAATGGCGCTGGCTGCATGTTTTATACCCCGATGACCTGACGTCAAGGAAGAAGCGACAGCATCCGACGCAGAAATCTGAAGACTGTAGTATTCAGGCCGGCTGAGGGCTACCTGCAGGCAAATAACCCAAATGTGATGACTGCAACAGTGAATACACTCTAACATCTACATTTATGGTAAGTGTACACAACTGTACTTTTATAAAGTTGAAGCTGATCTTCAGGAAGAGTTAAAACTGGAAAATATTACTTCAGTGCCTGCTTTTTCTGAAAACTTGCATGTTTATAACCAGATGCTTGATTAACTTGGGTATGAAACTCTTCTTAAGGCTACTAAGAAGCATAAACTGCAGGGATATTTAAATGATCTCAAATCTGGTAGCTTTTTTTCCCTGGCCTAAGTAACATTGATAATAAGAAAACTCCAGTGTTAGTCACTAATCCAGTCAGCTAAAGGCTCTTTGTATGCGTTAGACATAATTACCTCTGGACATACTAGTCCAAATAATATGACTGAACGAGAACAGCAGTCTGATATTAGTGCAGTTACTTCCATGCATGCTAATAGTTTCTGCAACTCCAGCCCCCCCCCCACCGAACTTGCACACTGCTGACATTATTAATCAACAGTGTCACCTTTCAACAAGCTGAGGATTTTTGGCAACGTCCGATTAGCCTGAATTTGCCAGAAATGATAAATGTGGCTCCATGAGATCTCTTCAGGGACAGAAGAATAGAAAAAGAACAAAGGCAAGGATGATGGGGAAGCAAGGGACCGCAGACAGAGTTGATTCAAATACAAGAGGAGTTAACTAAGACTGTGGTAAACATGTCTAGTTTAAACTTGACACAAGATGATATCTCATTGTTAAAACACGTGCTAAAATTCATTTAATCTATGACACAGTTGTGGAAGCATTAACAGACTTGGTTATTTATAAGAAATTTAAGCCTGGAGTGTAGTGCAAGGATATAGTGTACATCATTCTGCTCAGGTATGTAAAAAAAAAACAGTTTTATACCTGTAAAACTGTCCAGTAGTTGCTGAATTTGTGTTTGTGAACAAGAAGTTTGTGAACTCTATGCTAAGAAAGAAGCATGGTATGATTTAACTTGTGCTGAGTATGAAGCTCTCCTGAAAATGCAGAATAACAGTATTGTTATAAAGAAAGCAGACATTGGAGGAACATTAGTAATATTTGATAGGAAAGGCTTAATTTCTAAATGATGAATCTGTTTTTACCAAAATCACCAGTACTGAGATTGCTAAGTATATTAGTAAAGTTAATGCGCTCATTTATGAATTACAGCTGAACAATGATGCACGTACTGAGTTGTTTAATTTTTTTAGTACTCCATCTCCAGTTATACCAGTGGTATATGGCCTACCCAAGTTGCACAAATCACCTGTGAGACCTATAGTATTTTGGAGGTGGATGGGCCACTGAACCCATATCTGCATACTTGCAATCTGTACTCTGTAAGTTATTAGTGAATATTAGAAGTTGTATTAGAGATACCGGTGACTTAAGTGCCTGTATGAATGGTATGAGTCTAAAGAAATAGATTTTGTCACTTTAGCTATTAAGAGCCTTTTTACTGTTGTACCGAATGACTATGGACTAGAAGCAATGCGTATGTTTTTTGTCAACATGGCAATATGCCAACTAGAGAAATAGACACTGTGTGAGTTGACAGATCTTTTTCTGCATAACAATGCGTTTGTTTTTGGGTGAAAATGTTGACTAAAAGAAGGCAGGTGTGGCCATGGGTACCCCAATGGCCAGCACCTTTGCTAATATTGTGCCAGGATTTTGGGAGAAAGTTTGTGCAAAGATCCCGCGAGACTTGTCAGAACATTGTATTTTAACAAGTGTTTTGTGGATGTTTCTTTGATTTGGAAGGGGAACTCAGATGAATTAACAGCATTTGTAGAACTAATGAATACATCCACTGATTTCTTGAAGTTTACATTGGACTATTCACAGACCACAGTACATTTTTTAGATGTTAAGCTAGAGAAGACTAGTAATGGTATTGAAACTTCTAGTTTTCAAAAGTATGTACATATAAATAGGTACACCCATAGAACAAATATGCATGCACCACATATATTTAAGTGCACTACTAGGAGTCAACTACTTGGGGCAATACAGATGATATAAAATGTATAACTCGGACCAAATGGTAAATGAATTTAAAGACCAAGGCTATGATGCAGCTGTGTAAAAACTGTTGTGGTTAACAGGCTAGGTAGTGAAGACCATACTTTAGAAAGAACCCCCCTTCCCCCCAGGGATTATGTAAGGAAACAATGCCACTTAAGCTACATAATTAGGTTTAATAGAAGGACTAATGGTATTAAAAATATTGCATCTAAACATTGGACGTTACTAGGCTCTATGCTAGAGCTGAAACAACTGGTGGGGGAGAGATCTTACCTTACCTACAGGAGCTGTGTAAACTTAGAAAAACAAAAAACACCTTTGTTATAAAGATATAAAACAACAAAATGTTGGTACTTTTCCTTTTAACTGCTCCTGTTGTAAAGGCATCATAAATAGTTGAGTTTATGCATCCGTTAACAAATGTAAAATATACTATCTGAAGTAGTTAACTTCATTTGGTCATCAACCTGTGGGCTTAGGATCCGAGACGGCAGTTTCACCAGCATCAGCTCCAAGCTCCTCCCCTTACCCATAATATCACTGCATCACCTTCCTGCATTGTGATCGCTGAGCTCCAGGTGGTAAGATATTTTTTTGGGGGGGGGGTTTGAGTGTAAGCGTGTGTGTTTTCCAAATTCTTAGATCCCTTTATTCCTCCCCTTTGCATTCTCCATTGAGGTTTAGTGTTAGGTTAAAAAAAAAGTAGTTTGTCGTTAGTCCAGGGTAGCGTAGGCCTTCTCCTCCCCCTTCCCACCTCGAGTGTGTCTGTGTGTGTCTGTGTGTGTCTGTGTGTGTCTGTGTGTGTCTGTGTGTGTCTGTGTGTGTCTGTGTGTGTCTGTGTGTGTCTGTGTGTGTCTGTGTGTGTCTGTGTGTGTCTGTGTGTGTCTGTGTCTGTCTGTGTCTGTCTGTCTGTGTCTGTCTGTGTCTGTCTGTCTGTGTCTGTCTGTCTGTGTCTGTCTGTCTGTGTCTGTCTGTCTGTCTGTGTCTGTCTGTCTGTCTGTGTCTGTCTGTCTGTCTGTCTGTCTGTGTCTGTCTGTGTCTGTCTGTGTCTGTCTGTCTGTGTCTGTCTGTCTGTGTCTGTCTGTCTGTGTCTGTCTGTCTGTCTGTGTCTGTCTGTCTGTGTCTGTCTGTCTGTGTCTGTCTGTGTCTGTCTGTCTGTGTCTGTCTGTGTCTGTGTCTGTCTGTGTCTGTGTCTGTCTGTGTCTGTGTCTGTCTGTGTCTGTCTGTGTCTGTCTGTGTCTGTCTGTGTCTGTCTGTGTCTGTCTGTCTGTCTGTGTCTGTCTGTGTCTGTCTGTGTCTGTCTGTGTCTGTCTCTGTCTCTGTCTCTGTCTCTGTCTCTGTCTCTGTCTCTGTCTCTGTCTCTGTCTCTGTCTCTGTCTGTGTCTGTCTGTCTCTGTCTGTGTCTGTGTCTGTCTCTGTCTCTGTCTGTCTCTGTGTCTGTGTCTGTCTCTGTCTGTGTCTGTGTCTGTGTCTGTCTCTGTCTGTCTCTGTCTGTCTCTGTCTGTCTGTCTCTGTCTGTCTGTCTGTGTCTGTCTGTCTGTGTCTGTCTGTCTGTGTAGCCAGACACTATTATGGCAGAACAACAAAAGCTGGTCTTTAGGAAATGCACGGTGTGGCCATAAGTTATCCCCTGCGGATGGCCACACTCTGTGCGTTGTTTAGGGGCCGCTCATTTGTCCACAGAGTGCTGCATATGTGCGGGATGTAACCCCAGGGCCTTAAAGGACCGTAAGGCCAATATCTCCCAGGGGCTTCACCCCTCCATGGAGGCAGCTGCCTCCTCGTCTTTTGTAGCGGTGGTCTCAGCTGTGACTGCTCCCCCCACTTTTTTTGTGTCCTGTCCTCCCTCCCAGGCTGGGACTCACCCTCTTGACCACCGACCTGGGGAAAGGGAGAAGAAAAAAGAGAGAGACTGTGAGGAAGAGAAAGGGAGAAAGAGATCCGTGGAGCACACAGATCTGGCGGGTCCTCCTCCCAAGCTTCCTGCATCTTTCAGGCCAACTTTCCCTCTGCTCCGATCTGAGGTTTTCCCTGGAGCCGGAGGGGGGTTTGGCCTTTGTCTAGGGCCACCAGTCACCGTCCTAGGCCAGCGTCGGTGGACTCTTCTAGGTAAAGTAGGAGCCTTTCTGAAGCTGACATGGACAGATTGATGTGAAGGTTTGTTCGCAGTCAGATGGGGGTCTGCTGGCTCCCTCTTCCTCTGGAGGGGGTAGCTCACTGCCACTATTTGCACCAATTGCTCCTTCTCCGATCCATCCTCTAGTTTAGGAGTTCCTGGATCTGAGAGGTCCAGGAGTCAGGGGGTTGGCGCTGATGGTACCACCTACCTCGATAACGGCAGTTACTTTGAGCACGTCTGATCCAAGCTCTCGGAACTGTAGCCTGGGTGCCTGATCTGAGGATTAGTTTTTTCCACTTCTGCTTCGCCTTTGTCAGGCCAAGACCTACCCCTCGAAGCCTCTGCGCCTTCATGCTCTGCTCCGATCACAGTGTCTGATTCGGGGAGAGCGTCCTCTGTCAGTTGGTCCGGAGGCTCGCTCCCCCTCTGCATTCAGTGTGGTTGAAAGGGTCCTCACTAATGGATCAAGGCCCCTGGCTATCTCCTCAGAGTCCGCCCCGACCCCCCTCCATTCTGGGTGAGTTTTTTGCCAGTCTGCCCATGCAGGGGTGGCCTGTGATTGCCATGCCCCAGACTGTTCCCCACGAGGAATCCCAAACTGTTGGTGAATCCCCTCTGGAGAGTCCCACTGAAGAGGTTCCTCACAACTGTAAGTGCAAGAGGTGGCACTTGGACTCCACCGAGTCTCTCATGGAAGATACCGACTTGGAGGAAGGGGTAGGCTTCCCAAGATCACCCCCCTGAGGATGTCTCATTTGGTGACATCATGGAGATCCTGCACCAGCGGAGGGGAGGGGGTTGGCCCCCCCCAGCCTTCCTCGAATGAGTCTGTGTTTCTGGAGGCATTTGACATGGGCCAATCTGCTTCTTGGGTGACCCCCCCCCCCCACTGACCCTCATTTACCACCAGGGCATGGAAAGAACCGGACACCGTGGAGCCAAAACCAAAACGTCCAGATAAACTCTTGAGCCCCTTGGTGAATAGACCAAGCTTGAAAAAAGGGTCCCCAGTGGATGCCATGGTGGGTAGTGGCTGCCATGAAAAAGGAACAGTCTCAGTAGAGTTCCATGGTCCATTCCCCAGACCGAGGGTCCAGGACGATGGACCGGTCGGAAAAGTGGAGTTATGCTTCAGCTACCTTTTGTATAAGGGCGCTGACCTATATTGCCCATGTTACCAGACTGCAGCGTGACCTGATCACAGTTCACTGTCTCCCCCGGAGTCCATGTTGCCAGAGGATAAACGCACATTCTCTATGCGAATGGTCACTCTGAAAGTGGTTACCAACATGTCCATGTGACTTCTTTCTCATGCCACCGAAGGAGCAGCACAGGCGGCTGGGTCTGCCGTTGCTATGAGGCGACATGCCTGGCTCAAGCTATGTAATTTTGCGGAATCCTTCAAGGTGTCTTTTGTGAATGCTCCCTATCACTGCTCTTCCTTGTTTGAGAAAGAGAGTCCGTGACACACTAGTCCAGAGTGAGGAGGATGGGAAGACACTGTCTGCTGTCTGAATCCGTTTCTCTAACTTCCCAAAGATCCTTTTCTAGGAAACAGTGGGTGCAAAAGAAGATGTGGTTCCGGAAGTCTCAGTATTCCTGGGACACTCGTAACTCCTTTTCTCTTAGAGGCAGAGGGGGATAAGACAGACGCCGGTCCAGAGGTGGGGGGGGGGGGTGCGAAGAACTTGGTGTCTCGAGAACCATTCTCTGACGGACCCATGCAGCAGCCCTGAGGGGTTGCCCGACTGCTCTGCTCTGGAGGCAGTTGGAGGGCCATTTCTCTATGCACCTGACAGCGTGGGAGTCAGTGTCAGCAGACCGGTTGGGTGCTCCAAGTAATATCCAGAGGTTACATAGTTCCCTTTGTGACATGTATCTCTCCCCCACAGCACCTCCCGGATGTTCCACCTGCGCAAAGGGAGGCAGCAGCCATCGAAGTAGAAAAGCTGCTAAGCGAACGGGCCATCCAGCCTGTCCCCCCAGATCACTCTGGATCAGGCATCTATTCCAGGTTCTTTTTGGTGCTAAAAAAGATTGGGGATTCCAGGCCAGTTCTTGACCTTTCTACTCTGAACCTGTCATTTGCCAAAGTGAAGATGTTCTTAGTTGTTTCACTGTTGCAGTCATCATGTTTGGTTATCTTGCCAGGGATAGCCCTCATTCGGCCCAAATACCAGAGGCTTCGTATTTCTGCGTCGATTGCTGCCGCTCCAGGACTGACATCAGGTAGTCAGTAGTATAAAATCAGGCAGCCGATGCCATTACATCAGTCTTTCTTGTCGAGGAGCTCGAAGCAGTAGCATTTCGCATGAGTGCCAGTCGGCCGCTACCAGAGTTTTCGTTTTCGAATTGAAGTTAGTCTTCTAAAGCTAAGTACTCCGTTGGGGATCCTTTTTTCCTTGCTTTTTCTGTCCTATGTCAGAAAAAGGTAATAGTCTCACCTATGGAAAGCAAATACCACACTGAGACTTTCATTCTTACTGCGTCACCTGTTTAGGCCCAAACCATGAAGTCTCCTGCTGTCACTTTTGTGCTTTGTTAAACGCCAGAACTATATGTCGTCGGGCCCTTATTGTAGCTAGATATTTTCACTCAGTCCTCTAATTCCGATATGGCGGTTTTGGTAAGCCATCTGACTACAAATTTTCCGAAAAAATGTAAGGAGTAAAGACAGACGGACCGCACATATCCAAAACTGCCGACGACGCTTCCGTTACGCTAGTCATCAGTTCTCCGGTCCTCCGTGAAGAGCTTTCGCAGCCCCTGATGCCAGCTTCTGTAGGTTCGCAGGCTGCTACCGAGACCCTTGCCGCGAGACTCTTCAACTAAGGATCTTTTTTGGATGTGGCTACCTTGGATGGGGCTGGAGCCGCTGGGCAGGCACTGGCTTCCGAGGAAGTACTTTGCACTACCGATTCTCGACACAGACTGACTACTACTTTCTCGTATTCAGTTCTTTAAAAACAACCGAGTTTCTAAGGCCCAGAGTACGAACTACACCCAAAAAACCAACGACCCAAGCTTAGGCACCTGCTTCCTTGCCTCAGTCTCAAATGCTTAAAATGGCGGAAGACCTTATAATGCTTATTGGGGGAAATCCAGGCTACCCCTTCCAAGAGAGAGAGAGAGACTTGTCCCCAGTAGTTTAATCTGAACAGGAGTCCAATGACTCTGATGCATCTGAATATGAAGATATGCAACCCCTCTCTGCTTATGAGGATTCTGATGCAGAGGAATCCATCCCTTCTGCCTCTCCACCCAAGGACTTTTCCTTTGGGGAAACCCTACTTACTTTTAAGGGAGCATTTCCAGTGGGAATGTCAGGACTATCCTCAGTCAAAAAAGAGACTCAGAATTCTTAGATCTTCCACAGCACAGACCTCTGACCATTCCTCCTGTTCTGGATGTTGTGAATGATGTTTTTTATGGAATCCAGTCTGACCTCTGACCATCCTTCCTGCCCCCAGGAAACCTGTCCGGTATTAGTCCATGGCTCTCACAAATTTCTTTTCAAAAATCCTACTGGTGACCCTGAGGTCATCTCTCGAGGACCTAAAGGAATCAAAGCACCTTCGGCTAAGAATCCCACCTCCTCAGATAGGGATTCATGAGCATTAGACAGATGAGATAAAAAAGTATACACCTCTGCTATTCTTGCTATTAGAGCATTCAGTTGTCCGTTCCAAATGCTGAAATATCAGCAACATACCATGGAACTCCTCAAACAAAAAAAAATCTTTTCCTGCTTGTGCAGAAAATCGAGTTACAAGAGTTAATGTATTCTGCAAGTCAAGTAACTAAGCACACCTTACAATGTGGGTTTGACGCCCTAGAAGCATCTTGCAGGGCAGCAGTCACTAGTTCTGTCCTTAGAAGGCATGCTTGGCTTAAGGAACAGACCTTGCCAGACCATGTCAAATCCAAATTATTGGACGCACCCTTGCACAAAGACAACTTATTTGGCACCAAGGCGGAAGAGGTCTTAAAGATGGAAGAAAAAGCTAAATCTATGCAGACAGACTTCATACAGGTCCAGCCACCGAGGTTCAGTAGGCATTGTGCCCCTCCAAGCACTAGTCTTTTCCTGCCCCCTCCAGGCCAGTTCAGCCCAGACCCAGGGGAAGCAGACCCCCAGACAACAGCCCCAGGGAATGCAGAGATCTAAGCAATGGAGTTCCTCCTCTTCAAAATCAGGGAGTGCAAAGCCCCACCCCCTTATGGTAAGAACTCACAATGACTTTTCACTTCCACCCCCTCCTTCTGCCCACCTGCTTGTGCCCTTAGGAGGAAAATTTTCCTTCCACACAAACAACTGGGCCACCATTACAAACGACCGCTGGGTCCTCAACAGTGTCCCAGGGATACAAATTTTATTTCCACACTCTGCCAACCCCAAAACTGTTCCCAGATCTTCCCCCAAACCAGTGGACAGAGGCCAAAAAACAAGTCCTTTCCCTGCTCTCCATGAGGGCAATAGAGCATGTTCCTGCAGAACAGGTAGGCCAAGGTTTCTACTCCAGACTCTTCCTGGTACCCAGAAAAGAGGGCACGTGTGGCACCCTATCCTCTCTCTATCCATTCTACGCATCTTTCTGGTGATACCAAAATTCAAAATGCTCACCCTCCACCAGCTTCTACCTAGGCTTTCTAAGGATGCTTGGTTAGCCACCCTAGACCTGAAGGAGGCCTACCTACACATCCCAATCAAGGAGTCCTGCAGGAAATACGTAGGTTTCAGGGCAGGAACAGTGCACTTTCAGTTCTCTGTACTTCCCTTTGGCTTATCCACTGTTCCCAGAGTTTTCACAAAATGTCTGGCTCTCGCCATTGCTTTTTGCAGACAAATATTCAAATTTACCCGTACTTAGACGACTGCGTGATTCAGGCAGACCGGTAGGAAAAGCTGCTTCAGCACCTGACCTTTGTAAAGGATCTACTGACCTTCCTGAGGTATACTATCAATGAAAGAAATCCAAACTAGTCCTCAGACAAAAAATTGTATTCCTGGGAGCAAGCCTGGACACAGCATCCCAGATGCCATTCCTTACTCCAGAAAAATAAGCCTACTCTATAGCCTACTTCTCTCAACTAGCCGCCGTGCATCAGTTATCAGCAAGGAAAATCCTGCAAGCTCTAGGGTTCATGGTCTCTTGCATTCTACTCATTCCATATGCCAGATTGCATATGAGGAAACTACAATGGTACCTAAAAAGCCTGTGGTGTCGGCACTCTCAAGACCTGGAAACTTACACCAGTGATACCTTGTCTAAGGAAAGATTTTCTTTGGTGGGCAGCAGCATGTTACCACAACAAGGGACTTCCCTTCTCACAGCACCATGCCACCCAGGCCCTCACCACAGAGGCATCAGACTAGGTCTGGGGGGCTCACCTGGATGGCAGGTACATTCAGGGCCAATGGAGCCCAAATCAAATACATCTGCACATCAACCAAAAAGAGATGTTAGCTGTTCAGCAAGCCCTGAGAGCTTTCAGACCCCTACTCTCCCCGGGGCCCCAACTTATCAAAACAGACTACACCACAGTGATGTGGTATATCAACAAGCATGGAGGGACTCGCTCTAATCCTCTGTGCAGGCTCGCCATGACCCTTTGGCACACTGCCTCAGCCATCCAACTACACCTGTTAGCACAATTCCTTCCAGGCTCTCTCAACTCTCTGGCAGACAACTTAAGCAGAATCCTGCTAGATCCACACAAGTGGCAGCTAGACCAGAGAACCTTTACCCTTGTAACCCAGAAATGGGGCACCCCAAGGGTCGACCGCTTTGCCTCCCACTCCAGTCATCAGCTCACCAAATTCTGCACCAGGGAACCTCACAATAAGGCCTGGAAAGTGGATGCTCTATCCTTCCAGTGGGTAAACCTCTCGGTCTAGTCATTTCCACCTCTACCACTCATTTCAAGGGTACTGCTCAAAATAAAGGAGGAAAAACGGAGGACAATCCTGATTGCTCCAGACTGGCCATGATAGCACTGGTACCCACTGCTGCGCAGCCTGTCACCCCACAGATCCCAGCACTCCTGACCCAGAGGAATGGAGAATTCATGCATCCCTAATTGCAGACCCTGAACCTGAAGGCCTGGCTTATTCCCTAATCTCTCCGCAAGCTGCCAGTCTTAGCAAACAAGTTCTAGATGTTATACGTGAGGCAAGATGCCCCAGCACTAGAAAATCTTATGCTGACAAGTGGAAAAGGTTTTCCACCTGGATCCAGGCTAAGGGAGCCAGAACGGAACAGCCCTCCCTACCTCTCATCCTGGATTACCTGCAGACCTACTACACAGGAGTCTATCCTTCTCTTCTATTAAAATTCATGCCTCAGTCATTTCTGCACAGAGCCGCCTCTTTTCTCACACCCTGTCAGCATACAGTTCGGAAGAGGGGCTAACCGCTTGAGGCCACCCAGAAGAGCTCCTAACCCAGCTTGGGACCTTAACTTTGTGATGAAAAAGCTCACCCATCCTCCCTTTGAACCTGCAGCTTCAGCAGAGTTACAATTTCTCTCTTGGAAGACTGCCTTGCTTCTGGCCATCACTTCAGCTAGAGAAGAGTATCAGAGCTACAAGCAGTTATGGCTGTAGAGCCCTTGATCATTTTCCATGCTGAGAGTGTCCCTCAGGACTTAACCCATCCTTCATGCATAAAGTGGTGTCCAGTGTGGCTCTAAACCAATCCATTAATTTTCCCACCTTTTTCCCTAACCCACAAACCAAGGGAGAAAGAATTCTGCACTCTTTAGATGTGCACAGACAGCTAAGATTCTACCTGGACAGGACTAAATGTTTTAGAAAAACTGATGAATTGCTAGTCAGCTTCGCTGCAGGGGCAGAGGGCAAGGCCATATCCAAACAGTCTCCGAATGGATAGCACACTGCATCCATTTCTGCTACAAACAGCATGGGGAACCACCCGCAAAGGGGCTCAGGACACATTCCACCAGAGCAACCTCCACTTCTGCATCTTTTCTCAGAGGGGTCCCCACCAGGGGCATCCTGGAGGCTGCAACATGGACATCTGTTCATACCTTCACCAATCATTACCACCTACCTATCTTCTCCAAATCCAGGGCAGGCTTTGCCACCGCAGTCTTGCAGGGCATCCTAGCCAGACCCCAGTCTTCTTGACTGCCTCCATCCTTTTCTACAGCTTTGTGAATCGACCCAAATGTGATGACTGCAACAGTGAAACATGAAGAACATAGTACAGTTGTGTACACTTACCATAAATGTAGATGTTTGAGCGTGTTCACTGTTGCAGTCCTGGTTTCCCTCCCTCCACCCCCCCCTTGTGTGTGTCTCTCTCTCTCTCTCTCTCTCCTTATAAGGAATTTTTGGTATTTACTTTCTACTGGTGGTGTTCTTCCACCATAACTTGGCTCCTTATTGGGGGGCTCCTGACATTTAGGGCAAGAAAAACTGATTAAATGGCATCTGCTGCCTGATTTTATATCCCTGACGACCTGACATCAGTCCCGGATTGACAGCAACCGATGCAGAAATACTAAGCCTCTGGTATTTTGGCTGACTGAGGGTTACCCCTGGCAGGATAACCCAAATATGAGTGCAACAGTGAATACACTAACATCTACATTTGTGGTAAGTGTACACAACTGTACTTTCCGGATGGTCGCTTTACAATCCATCCTGCCTTACCTGCAGGAAAATGACTGGATGTGCTCTATAGACCTTCAGGATGCATGCTGCCATGTAAAGATGCACAGATGCTCCGGAGGTTTCTCCGCTTTCAGCTAGGAGCCAATCACTACCACTTCCGGGCCCTACCCTTCGGTCTCACCACAGCCCCCAGAGTGTTCACTAAGGTCATGTCCAGAGTAGCGGCTCACCTGAGGCTTCAGTGCATACAGGTCTGTTCGTACCTGGAGGATTAGCTCCTTGCCTCTCCCACCAGGCATCTACTCTGTCAAGCCAGGGTTTATTTCCGGAGGTTGTCAGACTTGCTGGACATCACTATAAATATAGCCAAGTCCTCTGTATAACCGGTTCAGGTCCTTGAATACATAGGGGCGAGAATAGCTGCATTGCAATCCAAAGTCTTTCTGACTCCAGAGCGGGTTCGGAGCCTTCATCTTCATGTCCTCACGATTCTTCAGTATCCCTTTCCCCCAGCTGCGGTGGTGGTAAGAGCCCAAGGATCCATGCCAGCCACTATCACACTTCTTCCATGTGCTCGTCTTCACATGTGGGTTCTGCAGTGGAAGTTGGCGGTGCAGTGGTCCTTATTGGATCGGCCTTTGACTCATCTGATGTGCTTAAGCGAAGCGTGCAAGATGTTCCTCCTCTGGTGGCTCCACTCTCCGGAGATAGTAGAGGGATGGTCCTTTGTTGTTGCCCCTCCTAAAGCCACGGTGACAATGGATGTCTCCCGATTAGGATGGGGGGGGGGAATTGCTCGGGCAGGACAGTCCAAGGTACATGGTCCCTAAATGAGACCAATCTGCATATCAATGTTTTGGTGACTAGGGCAGTCTTATTAGCGTTGCAGGCCCTTCGTGCCATTCTTCCTCTGGGAACTATTGCGATTCAGACTGACAACATGTCAGTGGTCTGGTACTTAAACAGGGAGGAGCCAGATCCTACCCCCTTTGTCAAGAGGCCTTGAGAGTATGGGAATGGGTGATCTACAACAACCATTTTCTGATAGCAACGCACATTCCGGGTCAGTCCAACATACTAGCGAACAAAATGAGCAGAGCTATTCTAATGCCTTATGGGTGATCTCTGAATCCTTGTGTAGTGGAGCAGATCTTCCTCGAGTGGGATCGGCCTTGCTGCGATCTCTTCACATCTCCTTCCAATGCGAAGTGCAGTGAGTTCCTCGCTCTGATTCCCCCACAGGGGGAATCCCGCAGAAACGCTCTGGTCCATGCTTGGCCTCCCGGTCGTCTTTATGCATATCCCCCATTACCCCTCATGACAAAGTTTTTACAGAAGGCTCATCGGGTGGGGAGTAGTCATTCTCATTGCCCCATTCTGGCCATGCTAGATCTGGTTTCCCTGTCTGTGGTCTCATCTGGTAGCGCCTCTTGGATCTGATTCTGGATCTTATTTTTCACCCTTTGATTCCTCTTCCAGACCTGGGCAGTCTGAAGCTCGTGGCTTGGCTGCTCCAGTTCCATTGATTCCAGGACTCCCGGACTTTCTTCCCCTGTTAAGTCTATTCTGGTGGCAGCCCATAAGTCATCTATCAGAAATGTTTATAGTAGTAAATGGAAGTGTTTTTCGATCTGGGCTTCTCAGAGGGATCTAGATCCGTTTACAGCTCTAGTGCCAGCGGTTCTTGATTTTTTTTTTTTAGCACACCTTTTCCAGCAGAGCACCAGCTGTTTTACGGTGAAAGTTCAACTGGCTGCCATTTTTAATTTTCATGTAGGATAGGCAGAAATATGGAGTCTGGATTCTTGCAGACTTTGCAAAACCTTCATTAAAAGGACCTTTCTTTTACGACCTCCGGTGAAGCACCCCACTCCTCCTTGGGAGCTTACCTTAGTTTTACAGGAATTAGTTGCTCTGCCCTTCGAACCGGCTACATCCGTTGACTTGAAATTTTTGTCTTGGAAAACAGTTTTCCTAGTGGTCATCTCTTCGGTGAGGAGAGTGTCAGAACTTCAAGCATTATCTATTAAACCCCCTTATATGGTTTTTCATAAGGACAGGGTCTTATTTTCGGACTAATCCTTCCTTTTTGCCTAAAGTGGCTTCAGTCAAATATCAATCAGTCAATATGCCTGTCTTTTTTTCCAAAATTTCAGAGCAAGGGGGAGTATAAACTAAATTTGTTAGATGTACATAGGCAAGTTAGGTTTCTACTTGCACAGGACTAAGCCCTTCCACAAGTCTAACCAATTGTTTGTGTCCTTCTCTAGACCTTTTCTAGGCAAACCAGTTTCCAAGGTAACAATTGCCAAATGGATTTCCCTTTGCATTATGCAAGTTTACAAAGATAAAGGTATGCCTGTTACAGGGAGGGTTCATGCCCATTGTGTATATATATGTATATATAGTTAGTGGTTTTTCTTTTTCTGATTAGGCTCTGTCATGAAGGTTTTAGTTTAAATGTATCGGAATAGTAGTTTATGTAATACACTGAGGAAGGATATTGGCCTGATAACTTTGCGTATTCTAAATAAGTTCACTACTTACTATTGTTTGCCTAGTGTTTCTGATCACTGGACTTTTCCTTGCTACACTCTACCAAGCACATGGCTGTTTCCAATGTTCACTTTAAAAATGTCTTTATTTTGGACGTGTGTCATGAGTAATTTTTCATCACTTCCCATTTTTACCAGGGATTATTGGATGTGGACTGAAAACGTAGAACATCTGTAGTACTTTGTGTAAAGAATCTACATTTAGTCCTTTGCTTTTTTTCTCATCTGCTTCATGGAGCTTGGGATTCATCCCTTTGTGTAGCCACTATGGAGGCTGCCTGGTATGAGGTGTAACATTTATCCAGCATATTAAGTGATATTTAAGGAAACCTTTAATGTGGCTTAATTATCCTCTCGGTGACCTCCTGTGCTTGGACAGTCTCTCCATCCAGTTGCTGCCTTTCGGTGCTGTATAGAAACTAGGCGAGTATGCATTTACATTTTTTTTAAGTCCTTTCATTGCTCTTTACTGTTTAAATGTGTATTTGCCCAGGTTAAGGAGTAACCAGGTGGGTGCAGGAACTAGGCATATTCTGCAATACATGATGGCTTGATGTGCTGAGGTATATTTCCTTAAGCACTGGAACCCACAGAGAAAATAAATTGTAGATGAAACATGCTAAAATCTTGTACTCGCATTGGAGGGCTTTCTCAACTATTATGTTTATGTATGTTTTCTTTTTGTTGCACTCTTTTGTTGGTTAAAGTAAGGAATACTGTCTGATGTGCGAAATAGAGACGTGTGTGTGTGTGTGTGTGTGTGTGTGTGTGTGTGGACAGAGTTGCTGTTTAGATTTGTATTGCAAATTGAGAGGGATTAAAATCTAAAATGAGATTCAGAGATATTGTACAACTTGCAGGCTGTCTTCCTAATTTTTTGCAGTGTATAAATGCTTTGTCATTGTAAACGTTTTCATCTTTGTTTACCCACCCCCTCCCCAAAGGAGAAGTTTCTTGAGGTCATGTTAACATCAGTGTTTGTATACATGTTTGTAGATGGGGATATATTGCACACATCACCACAGAATATATTTTCATCATTGCAGTGTTTGTTTGCAGGGTTTCCATGAACCAGCATTCAGCTGACTGTCTTACTAAAATTTTGTAAGATGAATTTTGTACATTTAATTTCGCATCCATGAAACTTCCTGTAACATTTATACTTCACTTCCTTTTGCAACAGGATGTCTACTAGAGTTCTTTTAGCTACACTTTCTATTCCAATCACCCCTGAACGCACAGACATTGCTCGTCTCCTGGATATGGATGGTATCATTTTGGACAAACATCGTCGTTTGGCGACACTTCTGGGCTTGCAGGCACCTCCTACACGTGTTACTCTGATTAATGACATGGTGAGTATGTAATATGCAGCTGTTTTGACCCATTTTATTCTCCTCTGAGCTTTAGAGTGAAAAAGTTTAAATTTGCTTTGTGATGTTTCAAGAGGCTGCTGTCATTAGATGAGATTTAGAATTTCCTCTTTGAATACTTTTTTTTTACCTGGTTTTTATGTGGGTGGGGGATGCATTTTCTGCCAGTTCTCATTTGTTTCTGATCTAAGTGCTTGAGCCCAGTCCCGTTTTATCCATTTCATTGTTGCGACTAGCCGTTTCATCTTGATCCTAGCCTTTGTTGCAGTTTCCACATTGATGCTGAAGGAACTCGGATGGGCATAGTATTCTTGTCATTGGAACACTATCCTTGAGCCACAGAGAGGTAGTGCTTGTTGGTAGGAAAGCAGAGTGTATGGCAGTTTCAGGTGTTGGCATGGCTCTCTGCTATAGCAAAAGAGTTATGATTTGTTACAGCTGGGTTTTCCACAGCTTGCAGTGATCTATCCCATTTTAACAACTCTAGAGGTTTTTTTTTAACAGCTTGATAGCTGACAGTCAACCTCCCGCTAAGAAAAGTCCCAAGTTATATAAAGTACATTAAAATCTTACATGTTCTTAGGTAATGTGAGCTGTATTAAGACTAGCCAGTTTACTTCTTACTGATTTGAATTACTGTATCCCGTTTGTTATATTGGCCTTCCCCGTCCCATGGCCAGTAATTATATATGACCCCTAATGAGAAGGACTAGGATCACATGATACATAATTTGAGGGGACCCATGCATGGGATAAAGTATTTAGGAGTGGTCTGTGTCCATTAGTAGTACAGGAATAAGTCCTGGGATGGGGAGTCTATTCCAGAGCAGCAGTATCCGCTGCATAATATACTTATCTCTCCAGGTAATTCTGATCTAGCAGAAGAGGTTTAGATTCCTAGACTGAGTATTTCTGATGCCGTTTGACTTGCTGATGTGCAGTAGATCCATCAGTATTGGGTCAGAAGGATGCCTTATATGCTAGACACAGGTTACCTCTTAGGAGTCTGTAAAATGTAAAGTATAGTGACAGGGCTTTCATTTGGTCCATGTAGGTCATATTGTTTAGGTCTTGTGTCCTTTTAGTATTGTGTATTTGTGGGTGTTCCAGTTGTTGCATGTGTCTAGACATATGCTCACCAAAGGGGGCGTTATATTCAATGAATGACCTACCGAGGGCTGAGTAGAGGAGAGCGACTGCCATAGATCTAGACCCAATCCCTTTGTTTATAAGCTGTGCAATACAGAAGGACTTTTGTACAGCAACTGACATGATTAAAGGTTAGGTCACTGTTCCTATAAGTTTTCAAATCCTGAACAGCTGAGGCAACTCTTAAGGGATGTATTGTCAGTGTGGTAGTCCTCCAGGGTAGATAAATGTCCCAAATGAAACATTTTGTATGCTTTATAATCCCAAAAAAGATGCTGCAGTTTTTTCCTTATGTAAAACTTCTGGTGTTAGATTGTAAATGCTAGACCCAAAGTTTTTGAGAGGTTTGAAAAGAAAGTTTTATTCTTTAACTTTTTATAGTTTTGAACTGCTGGGCTCACACACTAAAAATGTTACTGTTTTCCTTAAATAACACAAAGTTAACTGTTGACCATTCCTCTTCAGAGGTTAAAACTTCATTGAATTCCTAAATTAATTGTATCTGCTTGCCATGTAACCAAGCCCAAGTGCTCTTATGATTCTGCTGATACTTTATTCAGAGTTGCTACTGTTGGGTTGGTTATGAGAAGATTTGCTTGGTTACATTCTCATAACTCATCAGAAGATGTTAAAACAGATTTCATATTCTCCTTCAGAAAATGTTTTATTTGGCCCTTCGGCGGAGGTCTTTAAAAAGTTTCATGAAAGAAGGAAAGTGATTCAAGGGATAACACATTTCTATCCCTCCTTTTCTGAGTTCAGTAAAAACTTTCTTCATGACCCTTTTCAAAAAGCAAACAAACAAAATTTTAAAAGCAGTGGCAAAAAGGAAAAAGCCTGTCGGAGCAAAGACAGCCCATAAAGTCAGAATGATTAACTTACCTGTTAAAGCCCCCCACCCTGGCAAGACTGTTCCTCGGTCTAGGTCTTCATCTTCCCTAGTGACGGCAGATTATCTCAGGCTAAATGATTCTGAGAATCATCCAACAGGGGTACAGATGGCAATGGGATCCCCTCCTTTTTCAGAGATTCCTCCTCATCCTGTAAACCAAACCTCAAAATTTCTTAGTTTTACATCACATTTTGCTCTGGGAGATGTAGACTAAATGCCCTTAGATCAGATAGGCAAACGTTTTATTCAAGGATCTTCCAGAGGAGGACTGCATTTGTTGACCATTTGTCACCCCCTTTACTAGTCTCTACATCAGTTTCCCAAAGTTTAAAATGCTTTCACCTCAAAACTTTACCACTCATGCCCCCCACTTCTCGATTTCATAGACATGTTGGTTGTAAGATGTTTACCATCACATTCGTGTTGGCAAGGAATAAAGACTTCAAAGATTTGATTTTTTTTTTTGCATCTGTCTCTCATTTAGTTCTGTCTTTGGCACAAAGCCAGTTGGGAGGCTGTGACTGAACAGTGATCTCATGTGGTTTGCTAGATCGTGGCCTGAATCTTTTTTAGTTGCTCCTACTTCCACCAACATACCCCTTGAGGTTGATGAAAACCCGGCAGTGTGACTGGTGGTAGGGTCCGCTGCCTCGGCGAGTACCGGCATGGAAGCCATCAGGAGTGCAGATCCTAGCATGTCCGAGGCTATGCAGATGTCAAGTTTGGATGACATGGGGGGAACCACGACTAGTTATTGCAGAAGACTTTAGGACTGTTCTAGCTTCTTTGTCTAAAGAGCTGTCTGAGGTAAGGCCCACATCCACCATCTCTCTAACAGGATAAGCATGTAAAAAAGAAGCAAAGACTACGCATGTTCTCACTCCTTCTACCCCTATGTCGTATTGGGATGTTTTTACGCAGGGTCTTGAGGCTCTGATGGCGTTGAGGCCTCCAGCTTCGGATTTTCCAATAGTTGGCCGGGCTTTCTTCTAGTCGGTGCTGCCGTTGGGGTCTTAAGGACTTTCTTCAGGGCAGCCTGGAGAACTCCAGATTTAAGACACTGACTCTGAGCTTCCTCAGATGAAGACTCTTTAGCACACTCCACCCAAATTCCTTCTCCACTGGAATATGCTTCCCCAGAGGAAGAGTCTAATGGGGGCAGAATTCTCCCATAGAAGATCTTTCCTTTGGGAAACTATTAATAAGATGATTGAATTCTTTAAGTGGGATTCTTCTTAAATTTCAGAACAGAAGAGCCATTATGAGCTACTTCATCTGAAGGCCCCTGCTCCTTCAGCAGTTTTCCAGTCCTGCCAGCATTCTTAGATTCTTTTTAAGGCAGCTTCCAAGACACTTGACTCTCAAGCCCCCGTCCCACAAAGACCTGATTGCTTCTTTAAGGTCCCTGAGGATTGCAAGTGTCTTTTTAAATGCCCCTCAGGTAACCCTTCTTTGGTTTCCATTACTTCAGATAAATCTTCATGGTTATCTTCCTCTACTAAACTGCTTCATTCTGATAAGGAAAGTGAAATTTTAGAAAGGTTGGGTAAGAAGGGTCTGTACTTCTTCTTCTACCTTGGCTATCAAGGCAATTAATTACTAAGCACATGTCTAGGTATGCCTTGGCTTTTCTAAATCAAGCCACCCTGGCTCTTTCCCCATGGTCTGACTCAAAGGCTATGTCACTGGTTCTCTCTCATCAGTCTCCTCCCAGGTAACTAGACACTATCAAGTGTAGTTATGATGCAGGTGAGGCCCTTCCATAGCAGCAGCATCTGCTGCTGTTCTTAGAAGGCATTCCTGTTTACATCTCAAGGCACTCCCTGATGACAGTAAGGCAAAATTGCTTGATCCTTTCCTCCCTCTTTGGAAAAGTAGCTGCAGAATTATTTAAATCACTGCAGTAAAAAGGTAAGGAACTTCAGGATTTGAAACACTTACTTGTTTCACCAGTTCAAAAGTTTCATAGGACCTTTCCTGCCAAGACCCCTTTTGTCAGGAAATCCACTCACTCATCCACTTCTGTTCCTTTTGATACCAGGCCATGCAAGTCCTCCAGGAGACACCCACAGGCTAAGGCTGATGTTCTTCATGTTTCACTGTTGCAGTCATTACATTTGGGTAATCTGCTGGCAGGTAGCCCTCAGTCGGCCTGATTAACATTCTTGGGTCCTGTGTCTGTTGCTGTCCCTTCTTCCGTGATGTCAGGTCATCAGGGGGTATAAAACATGCAGCCGATGCCATTACATCAGTCTTTCTTGCCGCGCGGTGCCTAAAGCAGAAGCAATTCGCAGGTGCCGGTCGGCAGACTCCTGAAATTTTCGGTAGAGTTTCAGAACCGAAGTCTTCAACTAAAGGGCCAAGTTCCCCGTTGGGGAAACTTTTTCTTGCTCCTTACCAATGTCAGTAAAAGTTAATAATTGCATTACTTGTGGGAAGCAAATACCTCATAAGGATTTTCATTTGTACTGTATTCCTTGCCTAGGCCCTGACCACAACGTACCTTGCTGTCGGTTTTGTGCTAAATTTAATCAACGCACTATTAAACGTCTGTATATTTTTGCATCTAACTATTTCGGCTCACTCTTTAATTATCCAGAAATGTCAGTTAGCAATCCGACTACTGGAATACCGAAAATGCACAAAGAAAGACAGGCCGTCGAGGTCCAAAACTGACGGCGACACTTTTCCTAAGCCAGTTCGCCAGTACTCGGGTGCTTTCGCAGCCCCCGATACCCATTATTTCTAATTTGCAGGCCTCTACTGAGACCCATTTGGAGTCCGGTATGCTGCAAGATGCTTCAGTTATGGAACCCATGGATGTCTCTACCTTAGCTGGGTCCGGAGCCACTGTGGAGGCACCGGCTTCTGAGGGTGTTTTCAGGCCTACAGATTTGTATATTAGATCGACGCCATTTTCAAAACTATGACCAAAATCTAAATCTGTCTAAAACACCTACGCTTGGGCCACATGTGCAGGCCCCTATGCCTAAAAAACAAATGATCAAAATGGCTGAAGATTTAGTTACTCTGATCAGGGGTAGACAAACCCCCCCCTCCCCCCCTTCTAAGAGGCCTAGGCAAGACATTGACTATGAATCTTCTGAACAGGATTCTATTATTTCTGACTCTTCTAATGAACAGTATTTGTCTACACCTAGTTATGAGGACTCTGATGCAGAAGATTCCATTCCTTCTGCTTCTCCCCCTGAGGATTTTTCTTTTGGGGAACTTTACATACTTTAAGGGAACATTTTCACTGGGAAAGTCAGGATTTCTCTGAATCTAAAGAGACTTGGGGATTTTCTTCTTCTTCAGCATAGGCCTTTGGCTATACCTCCTGTACTAGACATTGTTTTTTCAGAATCTAGTATGGCTTCTGATTCTCTGCCTCTGGCTCCTTGTAAGCCAGACAGATACTACAGGGTTCCAGGTTCCCACAAATTCCTTTTCAAAAATCCTGTTGCAGATCCTGAAACCATTTCTCAGGGTCCCAAGGGCATTTAGGCCTCTACGGCTAAAAATCCTACCCCTTCTGATAGAGATTCCAGGGCGCTGGATAGATGAGGTAAGAAGGTTTACACTTCTGCAACTTTGGCAGTCAGAGCTTTAAACTGCCAATTTCATATGCTTAAATATAAACAGCATTTCATGGGACTGCTTAAACAGAAAATTATATTCATTTCTGACTGCGTGGAAAATAAAGATTTACAGAATTTATTGCATTCAGCTGAACAAGTTGGAAAACATAATTTGCAGAGTGGTTTTGATTCTTTGGAGGTCTCTTGCAGGGCTGCTGTAACTGGGTCTGTGCTAAGAAGGCATGTTTGGCTCAAAGAGCAAACTCTGCCTGATCATGTTAAAGCAAAATTGTTGGATGCTCCATTACAACAGGACCGTCTCTTTGGTGATAAGGCTGAAGAAGTTTTAAAAAAGATGAAAGATAAAGCTAAATCTATGCAAACTGTGGAAGATTTTTTTACAAGTGCAACCTCCAAGATTTAGTAGGCACTGGCCTACTAAGAACTGGTCCTTTCCAGTTCCTTCGAGAGCCACTCAAGTTAAACCCAAACATTCCAAAGTCTCCAGTTTTCAGTCACAAGGGACTTTTAGAGCAAAACAATGGGGTGCCTCCTCCTCCTCCAAATCTGGAAACAAGGCACCTCCTTATGGTAAACAGTCACACTGACTTCCCTTTACACTTACCAAGCACTTGACTTTCAGCCGCCCCTTTGGGGAGGGACGGGGGGGGACTGGCACTTCATGCAAGAAATTGGCAAC
The DNA here is from genome assembly GCF_019279795.1 of Protopterus annectens. Classification (NCBI taxonomy): domain Eukaryota; kingdom Metazoa; phylum Chordata; order Ceratodontiformes; family Protopteridae; genus Protopterus; species Protopterus annectens. The sequence continues at coordinate 268,449,214 of NC_056748.1, read as the reverse complement.
TTATAACCCAGGGCAAATGGGTTTTAAATATAGTATCTCAGGGATACAGATTTCATTTCCACATGTTGCCAATCCCAAACGGATTGCAAGACCTGCCCCCAAATCCTCATGAACATGGTGGCTATTCAACCAGTACCAGAAGAGGAAAAGGGACAAGGTTTCTATTAAAGACTTTTCCTGGTACCCAGAAAAGACAAATGATGGCATCTAATTCTGGACTTATCTATTCTAAACACATTTCTGGTCATTCCAAAATTCAAGATGCTGACTCTTCAACAGTTACTTCCTATGCTAGGCAAAGATGCCTGGTTGGTAACTCTAGACTTAAGCGGCTTACCTGCATATCCCAATCAGGGAATCTTGCAGAAGATACCTCCACTTCAAAGCAGGCTACTTGCGTTACCAGTTCTCTGCACTGCCCTTTGGCTTATCTACTGCGCCCAGGGTCTTCACAAAGTGCCTGGATCCAGTAATTGCATTTTGCAGGCAAAGAAATATTCAAATATATCCATACCTGGACGATTGTCTAATTCAGGCAGAAAACAAGGACGTTCTTCTAAAACATCTGGCGTTTGTAAAAATGTTTCTAACGTGTCTAGGGTACACCATAAACAAAATAAATCACAACTGTTCCCCTCTCAAAAAATTACATTCCTGGGTACAAGCTTGAATACAACTGCCCAGATTGCTTACCTTATGCCAAAAAAGCAAATACATTTGGTAACTTACTTCAAACAGGTGGCCACAAAAACCCTGCTTATCTGCAAGACAAATTCTGCAAGTCTTTGGGTTCATGGCCTCCTGCAAGACTGCATATGAGGAAACTTCAGTGGTACTTAAAAAGTGTATGGAGTCAACATTATCACAGCCTGGAAACAATGATTCCTATCATACCTTGCCTGCAACTAGAGTTCCTATGGTGGGCAGAGGCCTGCCACCAAAACAAGGGACTGACATTCACTCCACCCCCTGCCGCCCAAACCCGAACTACAGATGCATCAGACTATGCTTGTGGGCTCATCTGGCAGGGAAGTGTATTCGGGGCAAATGGAGCCCAAATCAAATGCACCTTCATGTCAATCAAAAAGAGGTGCTAGCTGTACAGAATGCACTGACAGCCTTCAAGGACTACCTTCATCCAGGACAATTAATGATAAAGACAGACAGCACCATAGTTGTGGTACATAAACAAGCAGGGGGGTACACACTCCTACCCCCTTTGCAGACTAGCCATGGCATTGTGGAACACGGCCTTGACCTATCAAATACCAACTACAAGCTCAGTTCCTGCCAGAAAAGCTGAATACTCTGGTAGACGAACTAAGCAGAAATCTCATGGACCCACACGAATGGAAACTGAAACCACGGATTTTCAACTTGCTGACCCGGAAATGGGGGAGTCCAGACATAGATCTTTTTGCCTCATCTTAGAACTATCAGTTGGACAAATTCTACACAAGAACTATTCACGAAAAAGCCTGGAAAGTGGATGCTCTGTAATTCAGCTGGAAAACCTGTCAGTCTATGCTTTTCCCCCTGTGCCTCTGCTATCCAGAGTTCTACTAAAAGTCAAACAAGACTAACCAAAAATGATTTTGATTGCTCCAGACTGGCATCGCCAACACTGGTACCCACACCTTCGCAATGTGTCACACCTTCCACTGTGGCACCTGACTCGGACACCTTACTTACTGTCTCAGCCGAACAACCAAATTCTGCACACTCGGCTCCAAACTTTGAATCTTGCAGTGTGGCTAATCACTCAAATTCACCCTTAGCATCCCTCAGCAAACCTGTGATGGATGTCATTTTGGAGGCAAGAAGGCCTAGCACTAGAAAATCGTCTGCTGACAAATGGAAAAGATTCTGTGCCTGGAATCAATTGCAAGGAATAAGCACAGCAGTGCCCGATATTCCTCCGACTTTACAATACTTAACTGAGATGCTTCACAAGGGCCTGTCCTTTTCCTCCATAAAAATCCATGCCTCAGCCATTTCAGCTCATTACAACACAGAACCTTCCCTCTTCTCTCATCCTCTGCTAAAGCAGTATCTCAGAGGGGCCAAAAACTTAAGACCACCCAGGAGAATACCAACCCCTGCCTGGGACCTCAGTTTTGTATTGGAAAAACTCACTCTCCCTCCTTTCGAGTCAGCTGCTACTGCAGACTTAAAATTTCTCTCCTGGAAAACAGCGTTTCTTTCAGCAGTCACTTCAGCTAGAAGGATTTCCGAATTACAGGCTCTTATGGCAGTGGGAGCCTTTCATTATTTTTCATGCGGACAGGGTGTCTCTCAGGACCAATCCATCCTTCATGCCTCTTCCAAGTCATACTCCTCTGTCCTTTTGCCTCTTTCCCTGTCAGCTTGGATGGAAATCACTCAGGACTCCTGTGTGATCTCAATTTTCCAAAACTGATACTTTGACTTGGAAGACTCTCTCCCTCCTTTTCAGGGAATTCCTCAACTTCCCTCCAGTCAACTCTTTCTCTTGATACTGGATGAATTTTCCAACCAAGGCATCATTCAGTTTGCCACTGCAGGTCAGCAGGGTAGGCAATTCTATTCCAGGATGTTTCTAGTTCCAAGGAATAATGGCTCTTGGAGGCCTGTCATAGATCTTTCCCTATTAAACACTTCCTGTTGGTGCCTTCTTTCTGAATCCTATGCCTGCCTGCTGTCCTTCCCTTGGTCACACCTCAAGCTTTCTTATGCATCCTTGAGAAGCTACCTTATCCCTATTCACCCTCATTTCAGAAAGTTTTTGCATTTCTCAGTGGGTTCTTTGCACTTTGTTTACTGCCTTGCTCTTTGGTCTTTCTACTGCTCCAAGGATATTCACAAAGTGCCTGGCACCAGCCATTACCTATTTAAGGCTAAAAGGACTTAAAGTTTACCCATACCTAGACGACCTGCTGTTTCTGGCCAGCAACCCAGGCCTGTTAAACCAACATCTGAACCTTGCCATTCCCTTTCTGCAGGTCCTGGGCTTCACAATTAATTTCAAAAAGTCATGCCTCACACAAAGTCAGGATCTTGTATTCCTGAGGTGCAGGTTCCGTACAGACTTAATGCTTTTGTCCACAGGTAGAAAAAGAACTTCTCAGGACATTTATGGAGGGTCTTTTGCCTCTTCCTTCCATCATGGCCAGGGAATTTGAGATTGCTGGGGTTCATGGCCTTTACTATTCCCATGTTGCCCTTTGCAAAGCTGCACATGAGAAAGTTCCATTGGTTTCTAAAGACAGTTTGGTCCCAGCATGCTCATCCCTTAGATGTCATGATTCCCCTTCTTCCCTCTCTGAAAACAGAATTAGATTGGTGGATGCAGCAACTCAGAACCCCGGCCTACCTTTTCGTGTGCATCAACCAGCTCCGCAACTACTCACAGACGCCTAAGACTTTGGTTGGGGAGCAACCTTTATTTCCAGGAAAGTTCAGGACCTTTGGTCACATTCTCAAAGGAGAGAACATAATAACATTAGGGAAATTAGGGCTCTAATTCTAGCCTTGCAGACATTTCACCCCCTGTTCTTGCCAGGACCCCTTAAGATCCCAAGACAATACCACGGTCCTTTAGTACATAAGCAGGGGGGCACTAAAATCATACCATGTCCTTCTATTCATATGCTGCTGTATCCATAACACAAGAGTCTGCCTCTGGTTGACTCGTGTACGTCTGGCCATTTTACAAAAAATAGATGCTACTGCAAAGGTGCGTGTTACTTCCTACGTCTCTCTGCGGATGTCTACCATAAACAGACGTCTGGTACAAAACAGATGTCCGCACGCACCCAACTCAGAACTCTTCTGCCACCTGTGTGACTGCCAGCTCCAGTCGTCGCTTCTTCCGAAAAGTGAACTCGTTTTACCTGACTTCAGATAATCAGAAACCACTATGGGGTGCTTATCTTTTTGCTACTGCTTTGGGTTTTCATGTTTGGTAGAAAGGGGAAGTGTAAGTGTGGAAGGCCGATTCCGTTTAAGGATTCGCATGAGCTCTGCCTGTTTTGTTTAGCCCAAAAACACGAGCACACAGCATGTGATATTTTCAGGGCTTCATTCCCAAAACCCTTAGAAGTCACCTTGTAGTCTTAAATCTTTACTTGGAGCCAGCGACTCAAATGTTTGACTAAAGCAATGGATCCAAAGGCAGGTTCCTCTGCCAGTCAGAAAGACAAAAAAATCCTGACCTGAGCCAACTGCTGTGCCCTCCATTCCACCCGTACCTCTTGAGGCCGGTGAAAGCCCGGAGTCTTTGCCAGAATCCTTGGATCTTTCTTTGGTGGGTACCCAGGAGGAGGCTGTCAAAGAAGCCACTTGCATGTCCCAGAGGAAGTCGCAGGCATCTGACGCAGTCGCCAGGGGGGAACCTAGGCTCATCATTTCTGAGGGCCCATGTGGGGTCTCTGAAATTCTAGTTCGTGAGGATGTTTCCTCAGACAATGTGAAGTGCTGTCCAACATCTGGCCCTCCCTCACTACACCGTATCTCTGATACCTTGATGTCAGAAGCCTACAAAAATAAGCAAGAGACCAAGCTTCTTGCTCCTTCTCAGATGCCTGCACCCTCCGACCAGCCACCTGACTGGCAAACCTTTACTCAAGGCCTAACTGCATTCCTTGCCTTATGCCAGGCCCCTACTTTGTCTACCCCTAAGGGTAAACCTGTTTCAGACGTCTTAGCTGAAGAAGACTACTCAGGGGACGAATCCCTCACTTATACAGCACAGATGGTTTCCCCTCTGGAGTACGCTTCTCCAGAGGAAGAGTCCAATGGCACAGATTCCCCAGGGGAGGACATTACCTTCGGGGGCGACTATTGCTCAAATGAAATACTTTCAAATGGGGCAGCTGCCAGGTCACAGAGACCCAAAGGAGGTATTATGACGTTTTACAGATGGAGTCTCCTAACCCGTTTGCTGTACCTCCAGTGCATACTGCTTTCTTGGATGCTTTCCTGGCTGCCTCTGAAAACCCAAATTACTGCCGCCTTGCACCCAGGCACCCAAACAGGTTTTACAAAGTCCCTGAGGATGCAGAGTTTCTGTACAAAGCTCCTTCTGTAGACCCTTCTATCATTGCTGTGGCTGCAGACAAAGCCTCCAAGTTACTCCCTTCCACCTCCCTACAGATTAATGGAGCGTCTAGGCAAAAAACAAGTCTACACATCTGCTACCCTAGCAGTGAGAGCCATTAACTACCAGACTCACATGGCCAAATACTCACTGGGTGTTCTTTCTGATGTGGCTAAACAATTGGGGGACCTCCCTGACTCCCCTGGTCAAGTCTAAAATCTCTACTGTCCTGAATTCCTGCACTCCAGTAACTAAGCACTCTCTCAAGTGCAGTTATGATGCAGTAGAGGCGTCATCTGGAGCTGCTACCTTAGGGTCTGTCATCAGGCGATATTCCTGGCTTAGGTTGCAACTTCTCCCTGACGACATTGCCTAAACTCCTGGACACTCCTTGGACAGCAAAGCTTTATTTGGTTCAGCAGCTGATGAACTTTCCAAGACCCTTCAAGAGAAGGGTAAGGAACTACAGGATCTGAGACATGTTTGTCTCTCCAGTTTCACGCTTTCAAAGGAACTAGCCTGCCAAAACCTCCTTTTTTGAGAAGGCCTGCCAGACAGATGCCAACCAAAGGCAAAAGAGATTCCAGGAAACAGTCCTCCTTGAGGTCTGCTTCCTCTACCTTTGCCCCCAAACACCCTTTTCAAGCTAAGCCTGGTAGCTTGGGACTACCAGGCACCTCTCTTTCCATTTGTCTTGTCTCTCTCTCTCCCCTTCCCTGCTTGGAATCTGGTTACCCGGGACTCTTGGGTCCTCTCTATAATAAAACAGGGATACTTCATGGTATGGGAAACAAAACTTACTCCCAGAGGCATTCCATAACTCCCTCGAGACCAACTGGCTTCCTTTCCTCCTGTTCTACAGGAACTCCTCGCACAAAGAACAATTCGAGGTACCTCCTCATGCAAGAGGAAAGGGATTTCACTCCAGGATGTTCCTGGTTTCCAGGAAAGAAGGTCCTTTGAGGCCAATCCTGGATTTGTCCCATCTCAACACTTTCCACCAGGTACCCTCTTTTTGGATACTCACTCTTCCTACTCTCCTTCCCCAAGCCTTCTTGGTATCCTTGGATATAAAGGACACATACTTACACATCCAATTCATCTCCTTTTCAGGAAATTCCTCCGCTTCTCAGTGGGTTCTGCACACTTTCAGTTCTGTGCTTTGCCATTAGGTCTCTCTACGGCCCCAGGAGTGTTCACAAAGTGCCTAGCACCAGTCATGGCCTTTGCCAGAACAGGGGGGAATCCAACTCTTCCCCTGTCTAGATGATAACCTGATACAGGCCCCATCAATTCAGATGGTCTTACAACACCTAGACATCACTATTTCCCTCTTGAGAAGTCTGGGGTTCACTAGAAACCTCTGAAATCATCCCCAATACCCTCACAGGATCATGTGCTCCTGGGGTGCAGGATTCAAACGGAAATAAATGATGGCCTTTCTTCCTCCAGAAAACATTTTGTCTTGCTTCTTTCTTCAAGGAGTTATTCCCTCTCGAAACCCTATTGGCTGGGGAGCTCCTCAGGCTCCTGGGATTTATGGCCTCCACCATCTCCATGGAACCCCTGGCAAAGCTTCACATGAAGTTCCAACGGTGCTTGAGAACAGTCTGGAAACATCTGCACCCAGTGGAGTTCATGCTGCATGCTTTTCTAGGGAGTTGACTTGGTGGATAGCCCAGATAAAGGCCAACCCAGACCTGCCCCTACAAATCCTGCCCCCCAAGCAGGACCTCTTCACAGATGCTTCAGACACAGGTTGGGGAGTAATCTTAGAAGAGTGGGGAGTGAGAAAATTGTGGGCACTGACTCAACAGAGAGAATATCAATTTCAAGGAGATCAGAGGCTTGATATTAACCCCCCCAAATTTTCAAGGCTTGTCTCTTGCCAGGCATGCTAAGGTGGTAAACAGACTGTACCACTGTGCTTATGTACAGCAACAAATGGGGGGGGGGGCGCAAGGTCCTTCCTCCTGCACAGGTTGGCTCTGTAAGTATGGGAAATAGCCCTAGAGAGTCAACATCCAAGCCGTCTACATTCATTCACCAGACAGTGTGACAGATACTCTAAGCACGACCATGACTCAATCTCATGAATAGATAAACTGGGATGTGTTCCTAGACCTGGTCCATCGATGGGGTATTCCAGATGTGGATCTGTTTGCCTCCTCCATGAACAGACAGCTTCCAACCCTCTGCTTCAGGGTACCACATCCCGAAGCATGGAAGGTAAATGCAGTCTCATTCCCTTGGGAGGGGATGTACGCTTATGCATTTCCCCCCTTCCCTCTCATACAAAACGTTTTGCTGAAAATTCAGAAAGAACAACCACAAATCTTGTTGGTGACCTCGTTCTGGCCAAAGCAGCATTGGTTCTCTCCCTATTGCACCATCTAGCTAAGAGCAGTCACCACAAGTTACTCCTCTGGATGGACCTGCTCACATAGGAGAAAGGAGCACTGTTACACCCCCAACTGTCGACTCTGAACCTTGCATTGTGGGTGTTGGGGGACACCTATACACGGAGGACATGCTTCAGGTTCTGCAGGAGGCCAGAAAACCAACTACCAGAAAATTATATCTTTCTAAGTGGAAGAGATTTTGACTTGTCAAAACACAATTTACAACCACTGGCAGTAGAACCTTTAGTGGTTCTGTGTGAATCAAGTCTGGACTGTCTTATTCTTCAATTAAGACCCACTTATCTGCCATCTCAGCATGCTTGCCACTCACCCTACCTTTGGCTTCTAGGTTAGAAGGTAAACTATTTTTGAAAGGTGTTCTGCACCTTAGACTTCCAAGGAAGCTCATTCCGTCTCCTTGGGATTTAAATTTTGTTTTGGAGAAGTTGACAGTATCACCTTTTGAGCCAGCCAAAGACTGCTCTCTCCAAAACTGTACATGGAAAACTGTACTCTTGGTGGCCATTGCTTCAGCCAAAAGGGTTTCTGAAATGCAAGCCATTATGGGCTGTCATCCTTTACAGTTTTCCATAAGGACAGGATGCGTTTATGTACTAACCCAGCCTTCATGCCCAAAGTGGTCAGTGAGCTGTCCTTGAATCAGGCCATCAGCCTTTCGACCTTCTTCCCTTCACCCCAAAACCCAGCTGAAAGAATCCTACATACCTCAGATGTACACAGACAACTTGGATACTATCTGGCCAAGACCAAATCCATCCATAAATCAGACAGGTTCTTTGTCTCCTACCACCCAAGAGCCCTGGGACACCCAATTTACAAGAAAACCATATCCTCTTGGATTTCCAAAACCATCTCCTTTTGCTGTACAGCCCATGACAGAAGGCTTTCCCTCCCAGTAAAGCCACTCTCCACTAGGGCAGTGTCTTCCTCTGGGGCTTTCTTCAAGGGTTTGGATACAGCTGCCATTTTAGAAGCAGCCCGCATGGTCCTCTGTCCATTACCTTCACCAAACACTACAAGTTGGACATCATTTCTAGAGCCAGAGCAGGTTTTGCCACAGCCATCCTTCATGGCTTTGTGGAAAATGCTTCTGTTGTTCCCCCCAAATCTTAATAACAGGAGCTTTTTGCACTCTCCCTTGTGTTATGGATAAAGCAGCATATGACTAGGACATGGTGTGTAAAATCTTAGCATAACTTTTAGATGTCCTTCTCTTCTATATGCTGCTGTATAGTTTCCCTCCCTGTCTTCCCTCTGACACTTGCCTGACTCCTGAGTACCCGCTCCTTAGTCGCTGATTCTGATAGCATACAGTTCGGAGGTAGGTGCGTGCTGATGTCCATTTTGTACCGGTCTGTTAATGGCTGACATCTGCAGAGAGACTCAGGACGTCACACGCACCTTTGCAGTAGCATCTATCTTTTGTAAAATGGCTGGACGTACGCGAGTCGACCAGAGGCAGAGACTGCCTTGTGTCATGGATGCAGCAGCATATAGAAGAGAAGAACATCTAAAGTTATGTTGGTATTTTACACAACAATACTTTTGTGCCGCTTGGCAATCAAATCTTGAATTGTCTACTATATAATAAGTACCTGTGCATGCTGTGTACCTTGGCTCACAACTCTGTGGCAGAGGCATTAAGCAGATCCATGACACAATCTCACGAATGAATGCTTCACAGGGATGTGTTCCTGGATCTAATTCACTTGTGTGGTACTCGAGAACTGGACCTTTTATGCCTCTCCTATGAACAGGCACCCTCCTTGCTTTTGTGCTCTCGTGTGGAAGGTTGGGCGCTCTTTCATTCTTATGGAAGGGGATGTTTCTGTATGCATCCCCTCCTTCCCCTTCATTCAGAAAGTCATGTTGAAAGTTCTAGAAGAGAAACCAAAACTTTTGTTAGCGACTCCCTTTTGGCCAAGACAGCACTGGTTCCCTCTTCTGCAGTTAGCCAACGACCATCACTACAATTTACCTCGTAGGATGGACCTGGTCACTCAGGACAAAAGATCATTGATTCCACCTCTTTGTCAACTCTACAGCTGACCTTGTGGGTGATGACCTATTTTTCTAAGGATGTGCTAAGGGTTTTGCAGGAGGCCAGGAAACCCACTACTAGAAAATCTTACATTTCTAGTTGGAGAAAATTTTCCATTTGGTATCAAGAGGTATCTTCGGTGCAGACATTCCCTTAGTACTTACCTGTTTGAGTTGCTCAGCAGTGGTATTTCCTATTCCTCAGTTAGTCCACTGTTCTGCCTTGTCAGACTGTTTGCCTGTGACTTCTTTCTTCACTTCCAGGTTAGAAGTTTAGCTTTTTCTTAAAGGCGTCCTACATTTAAGACCCCTGAGGAAAACAAATCCATCCTACCTGGTATCCTAACTATGTGTTGGAAAAGCTTACTCAAGCCCCTTTTGAACCAGCAGCTTCTGCCTCCCTAAAGTTTTGCACATGGAAAACTGTACTCCTTGTAGCCTTAACCTCTGCTAGAAGGGTTTCTGAAATTCGGGCATTGATGGCTCCCCCCTTTTCTGGTCTTCCATAGGGACAAAATATCCTTAATAACTAACCCAACCTTCATGCCTGAAGTGGTGAATGAGTTGTATCTTAATCAGTCCATCCAATTACCTGCCATCTTCCCTTTGCCTTAGTTACCCCAGTGAGAGGATTTTATATACCTTAGATGTGTATAGACTACTCAGATTGTACCTTGACGAGACTAAATCTGTCTGGCAATCTTGTCAACTTTGTCCCCTTTCATCCCAGGGTTCTGGGTTTTCCTGTGACTAAAACCATTTCCACATGGATCTCTAAAGCTATTGTGTTTTGCTATAAATTCCATGGGAAGTCCTTACCGGCTACTGTTAAGGCCCGTTCAACGATCAGTTGCATCCCCTGGGGCTTTCTTTAAAGGTCTAGATGCTCACTCCATCTTGGCAGCTGCCACCTGGTCTTTTGTGCACAATTTTCGAAACATTGCAAATTGGACACTGTTTTTAGATCCAGGGCAGGATTTTCTAGGGCAGTTGTGCATAGATTCTGGGAAACTGCTTCCTCTTAGTTTTCCCCTATTCTGTCCTCCTTCCTGGGTTTCTTTTTCAGCTTTTGCACTCTCTCATGTGTAAAGAATACTGCAACATTAAATAGGACATAGAGTAGTTGTGTAAACTCTTACCAGTCCTTTTAAAACTATTCCAAAAAGACTCCTTAGCTAAAATATGTAGCTCTTGTTCTTGCTTAACCCTGGGATGAACTATCCCTGTATAAGAATAAGCATCTGTTCTTTACCTTGTTCCTCATTACTCCCACTTCACTCAAACTCGTCATTTTCTTTCCCCATGACTCTCTGAATATGCTGTAACACTTTTTTCTCTCATTTACTATTAAATTTCCTGTCTGTATACTGACTTACTTTTTATTTATCTAAACTGGCTAAAGTTCCTTTAAATATTAAATCACTGTCAAAGATGTATCTATTTTCAACCAGTGTAGTCACATTGTGTCTAATTTGGTATAATTATTTAAACTGGATATGTTTTTGTATTTTTGAAGACTGTAAAATTATTAAAATGTTTATGTAATATTTTGAGCTTTTCTACCCAGTCTTCCACTGAAAATGGGCACTTACCCAGTCAGACTTCAGATGTCAAATAAAATAAAAGAATGAACATTGAAGTTAAGGGGTATCTGATTATTTCTGTAGGCAAAGACCTCTGGTGGTTCATTTTAGGTGATCATACTTTCTGGTTTACCATAGCACCAGAGGTGTTAAGTTGCATGGCTTAAGTTTTCACATTTCTGAACACCCAACACCTCCACAGTTAGTGTTACCTGGATGGCTGCCTTATTCATTCTGCTTCCTTGGAGGATGTAATCCGATCCCAGTATGTGATCATGGACTGCTTGTCCAAACCAGGCTTTTCCTTAAACCTCTGTCAGGCCTACTTCTGGAGATGTTGCAGGTGCTCTTGAGGTCTGTGTTGAACACAGGGGCAGAGTTTCCGTTGACGAAGGGTCAACCTACAGAAACTGTTTCTTGTTTTTCTCAGAATTCCCATATGACAGCTGAGGAAGTTCAGGATGTCCTATTCCTAGGTTGCAGTATTGTGCATATGTCTTTACCCTTCTTGTTTTGCATACGTTGGGTCAGTATCCAAAAGCGTTCAGTCCCTCCTAGATGTGGGAGACGTCTGGTCTAGGCGAGAGTACATGGGCTATAAAAGTGACGGCACGTACCAGCCCCAGTCGTACGCCAGGTGCTCCTGCTTTCACTGACAACTGATTCTGAAAACGTTGCACAGTTGTTTGCATGCACTCAATTTGTATTTGGAAAACCAATATCTAAAACAACTTGCTTTGCCAATGGAGGGCTCATCGGATGTTGCCTCTGAACTGCTAAAAAAAGACCAGATTTTGACGGCCTGTAACAATTGCTGAGCTTCTTCCGACCGATCCACAGCCTGTGGCCGACATCTGCCTGGTCTCCAGATCTGGACCCGGATTCGCCACACCTGATGTTGTGGATACCTCTGAGGAAGCAGTACTACCAGTGGGCGAGAGCACATCCACAGAGACTATTCCGACAACTGTTTCAGATGCCGGGGGGAACCAGCATGTTCATGGGAACCTTCTAATTCCCTGCCTCAGATATTGATGCCCGCTGCTAAACAGACTGCTGTTGGGACTCACAAGAGAGAGAACAGGAAGCGCATCTCTCAGCCAGAATAAAGCATTCCAGACTGTCAGGCCTTTAGCCAAAGCCTTTTCCTCAGCTTTCATGGCCCTGAGGCTTACATCAGTTGCTTCTGCTCCTGCATCTTCTCCTCTCCTTAGTCCTAGGCCTCAACCTGCAGAGACTGTTACTAGGGAAGAGGACATCTGTTCAGATTCCCTCTCTTATAATTCACAACTTTCTTCACCCTTGGGATATGCATCCCCAGAGAAATAATCTGTAGACCAATAATTCCCCTGTTGAAGATTTGACCTTCTCTGAAACTATTTTTAAAATGAAGGAACATTTCAAATGGGAATCCACAGACCTGTCTGAAATGGAGGTACTATGATCTCATTCAAATGGAAAAACCAAGCCATTCATCCTATACTGCCTACCTTTTTTTAGATGCCTTTTCTTCTACATCTCTCAATCCGGACTCTCAACTTCTTACTCCTCGTAGAGCAGACAGACTGTTCAAAGTCCCAGATTCTGCTAAGCACTTGATCAAGTGCCCTCCTGCAGCTCCAGCTACCATTTTTGTCTCCACAGACAAAGCTTCCAAACGCCTGCCTACCACCACCATCCTTTCTGCTGACAGAGAGCAAAACTATGGAAAGGCTAAGCAAAAAGATTTACACCTCATCCGCCTTGGCATTTAGAGCTACGAATTATCAGGCTCGCATGGCAAGGTGCGCCTCCTCTCTTCTAGACTCTTGACACTAAACTGTTGGCGGACATTCCAGACTCTTCAGCCAAGTAATCTGTCTTCTCTACTGGCCCTTGCGTCCCAAGTCACCAGGCATTCAATTAAATGTACCTATGATGCTGCAGAATCCTCAGCAAGATCAGCAGCTTCAGCTTCTGCATTTCGCATATACTCCTAGCGCTGCGCTTGCACCCTCTGCCAGATGATTTCAGAGCTAAGCTTAATGATGCACCACTTGACAGTGCTGCCTTATTTTGCTTAAAAGTAGCAGACCTTTTCAAATCACTGCAACAAAACTGAAGAGATGCAGGATCTTACATCTGCTAGTTTCCCCTGTACCTAAATTTTACAGAAACTATCCTACGAAAACTCATTTCATCAGGAAACACTGCAGTCCTGTTCCTCAAACTAGACACAGCAATCAAGAAAGAAAAAAATCCATCTGCTTAGAGCACCTTCCTCTTCTAGTCAAAGGGTGCCCTTTCAGGACAGGGCAGGTTGTGTCTTAACTACCTGCCACTCCTGCCTCTCCCACCAGCTGCTTCCATCCCACTGTCTGCTAGCCTTTCCCATTGTCTTCCTGTTTGGAATCGGGTCACTTCAGACATGTGGGTCCTCTCCTTCCTCCAAGACCGTTACTACCCATCATGGATGACCTTTCCAGTAAGTCTAGGCATGCCACGACCTCCTTAGCAACTGCCCCTCCAGTTAACAGTACTATAGTCCCTTTTAAATCAGGGCACTGTGGAAAAAATTCCTCCCTCCCAATTTGGAAAAGGGTTCTACTCAAGGATTTTTCTGGATGTTCTTCGTGTTTCACTGTTGTAGTTATTACATTTGGGTAATCTGCTTGCAGGTTGTTCTGTCGGCCTGATTAAAAAAGTCTTGGGTCTTGCGTTGGGTGCTATCCCTTCTTCCATGACGTCAGGTCGTCTGGGGTATAAAACATGCAGCCGACGCCATTACATCAGTCTTTCTTGCCGTGCAGTGCCCGAAGCAGAAGCAGTTCGCAAGTGCCGGTTGTCAGACTCCTGAAATTTTCGTTTTCGAGTTTCAGAGCCGAAGTCTTCAACTAAAAACGAAGTACCCCATTGGGGAAACTTTTTCTTGCTCCTTACCGATGTCAGTAAAAGTTAATAATTGCATTACTTGTGGAAAGCAAATACCTCATAAAGATTTTAATTCGTACTGTATTCCTTGCCTAGACCCTGACCACTCCGTACCTTGCTGTCGGTTTTGTGCTTTATTTAATCTGCGCACCATCTGTCGTCTGTATATTTTTGCCTCTAAATATTTAGGTTCCCTGCTTAATTATCCAGAAATGTCGTCTGTTAGCAATCAGACTACCGGGATTCCGAAAAAACGTAAAGATAGACACAGGCCGCCGAGGTCCAAAACTGCCGATGACCCTTCTCCTAAGCCAGTCGCCAGTTCTCCGGTACTCAGTGAGGTGCCTTCGCAGCCCCCCTGATACCTGCTACTTCTGATTCACAGGCCTCTACTGAGACCCATTTGGAGTCCGGTATGCCTCGAGATACTTCAACTACGGAACCCACGGATGTCTCTACCTTGGATGGGTCCGGAGCCGCTATGCAGGCACCGGCTTCTGAGGGTGTATTCAGGCCTACAGACTTGCATATTAAATCGATGCCACCATTACTAAGGCCTAAATCTTGATCCATGTCTAAAAAAACAACACCCAGGCCACATGCTCAGGCCTCTGTGCCTAAAAAACAAATGATAAAAATGTCTGAAGATCTAATAACTCTAATCAGGGGTAGCCAACCCCACCCTTCTAAGAGGCCTAGGGCTGAGCTTGACTGTAAATCTTCTGATCAGGATTCTGTTTTGTCTGACTCTTCTGATGACCTGGGTTTGTCCTTGCCTACTTATGAGGATTCTGATGCAGAGGACTCTATTCCCTCTGCTTCCTCTCCTGGGGATTTTTCTTTTGGGGAAACCTTATATACTCTAAGGGAGCATTTTCACTGGGAAAGCCAGGAATTTTCTGATTCAAAAAAAGAGGCTTAGGGATTTCCTTCTATCTCAGCATAGGCCTTTGGCTATTCCTCCTGTACTAGACATTGTTGATGCTTTCTCGGAATCCAGTTTGGCCCCCGATTCCCTGCCTCCTGCTTCCAGTAAACCTGACATACTACAAGGTCCCCGAGTTCCACAATTTCCTTTTCATAAATCCTATTGCAGATCCAGAGACTTTCACAGGGGCCCAAGGCCATTAATGCTTCTACTAATAAAAATCATACCCCTTGTGATAGAGACTCCAGGGTGCTGGATAGATGGGGTAAAAAGATTTACACTTCAGCAGCCTTGGCCATTAGAGCTTTAAACTGCTAATTGTATATGTTAAAATATCAGGAACATGTTATTGGACTGCTTAAACAGAAAATGATGATTCCTGACTGTGTGGAAAATGAAGACTTACAGGATTTAATGCATTCTGCTGAACAAGTTGGAAAGCATACTTTGCAATGTGGTTTTGATTCTTTAGAGGCCTCTTGCAGGGCAGCTGTTACTGGATCTTTGCTTAGAAGGCATGCTTGGCTTAAGGAGCGATCTTTGCCTGATCATGTTAATGCTAAATTGTTGGATGCTCTTTTAAATCAGGACTGTCTGTTTGGCAACAAGGCTGAAGAAATTCTTAAAAAGATGGAAGATAAAGCTAAATCTATGCAAACTGTTAAATATTTTTTACAAGTTCAGTCTCTTGGATTTAGTAGGCACTGACCCTCTAAGAATTGGTTCTTTCCAGTCCCTTCCAGGTCTTCTCAAGCCAAACCCAGACACAGCAAAAATCCCAGGATTCAGTCCCGGGGGCACTCAGAACTAAGCAGTGGGGGGCCTCCACTTCCAAGTCTGGGAATAACAAGACTCCCCCTCTGCACTGCCCTTTGGCTTATCTACTGCGCCCAGGGTATTCACAAAGTGCCTAGCTCCAGTTATTGCATTTTGCATGCAAAGAAGTATTCAGATATACCCATACCTGGACGATTGTCTAATTCAGGCAGAAAGCCAGGACATACTTTTAAATCATCTGGCCTTTGTAAAAAAAATTCTAACTTGTCTGGGGTACACCATAAACGAAAAGAAATCACAACTGGTACCCTGACAAGTTACATTTCTGGGAGCAAGCTTGAATACAACTTCCCAGATGGCTTACCTCACGCCAGAAAAACAAATTCATTTGATAGGCTTTTTGTGTCCACTTGTTTGAAGTAGGTTATCTGCAAGACAACTACTGCAAGCCTTGGGGGTTCATGACCTCCTGCATTCTTCTAATTCCATATGCAAGACTGCATATGAGGAAACTACAGTGGTATTTAAAAAGCCTATGGAGTCAACATTCTCACAGCCTAGAAACCATGATTCCTATCGTACCTTGCCTACGCCCAAGTTCCTTTGGTGGGCAGAGGCCTGCCACCAAAACAAGGGACTACCTTTAACACCACCCCTGCCGCCCAAACCCTAACATATGCATCAGACTATGCATGGGGGGCTCACCTGGCAGGGACGTGCATTCAGGGCAAATGGAACCCAAGTCAAATGCACCTGCATATCAATCAAAAAGAAATGTGAGTTTTACAGAATTCTCTGACAGCCTTCAAGGACGACATTCTTCCAAGTCAACTAATGGTAAAGATGGACAACACCACGGTTATGTGGTACATAAACAAGCAGGGGGATACACATTCTTACTCCTCTGCAGACTAGCCATGGCATTGTGGAACACAGCCTTGAGCTACCAAGTGCACCTACAAGCTCAATTCCTGCCAGGAAAATTAAATACACTGGCAGACAGACTAAGCAGAAACCTCATGGACCCACACGAGTGGAAACTGGAACAAATGATTTTCAGCATGTTGACAAGCAAATGGGGGAGCCCAGATATAGACCCGTTTGCCTCCCCCCAGAACTACCAATTGGACAAATTTTGCACAAGGACTCCCCACAAACAAGCCCGGAAAGTGGATGCGCTCTGTCCTTCAGCTGGAAAATCCTATCAGTCTGTGCCTTCCCCCTGCTGCCTCTGCTCTCTAAAGTACTACTAAACGTCAAACAGGACAAACCAAGGATGATTTTGATTGCTCCAGACTGGCCGTGCCAACACTGGTACCCCCTCCGCAGTGTCACGGTTATCTCCATGGCACCTGCCTCAGACTCCTTCCCTGCTGTCTCTGCAGGAAAACCAGATTCTGCACCCTCAGCTTCCAACACTGAACCTTGCAGCCTGGTTAATTACTTAAACTCTCCCTTACTATCCCTCAGCAAACCTGTGATGGATGTCATCTTAGAGACAAGGAGGCCTAGTACTAGAAAATCTTATGCTGCAAAATGGAAAAGATTCTGTGCCTGGAACCAGTCTCAAGGGATGAGCACAGCAGCGCCCAATTTAACTCCGGTTTTACAATACTTAACAAGATGCTGCACAAGGGCCTGTCTTTTTCCTTCATTAAAATCCACGCCTCAGCCATTTCAGCTCGTTATAACACAGAACCTCTCCCCTCTTCTCTCATCCACTGCTCAAGCAGTTCCTCAGAGGGGCCAAAAATTTGAGACCACCTAGGAGAGCTCCAACCCCAGCCTGGGACCTTAACTTTGTCTTGGAGAAACTCACTCTACCTCCTTTTGAGCCAACTGCTTACTGCAGACTTAAAATTTCTTTCTTGGAAAACAGTTTTCCTTTTAGCAATCACTTCAGCTAGAAGAGTATCTGAGTTACAGACCCTTATGGCAGTGGAGCCTTTCATCATCTTTCATGTGGACAGGGTGTCAGTCAGAACCAATCCATCCTTCATGCCCAAGGTGGTATCCAGTGTGGCTCTTAATCAGTCAATTCATTTGCCAACCTTCTTCCCTAATCCACAGAACAAAGGGGAATGGATACTGCATTCCTTGGATGTGCACAGACAATTTAGGTTCTACTTGGACAGGACTAAACCTCAAAGAAAATCTAAACTGCTGGTAGCATTTGCTGCAGGGGCAGAGGGGAAGGCTATTTCAAAACAAACCATTTCTAAATGAATACGCCATTGTATTAATTTCTGCTATAAACACCATGGAAAACCTATCCCCCAGGGGATCAGACCTCACTCCACCAGGGCTGCATCTACTTCTACTGCCTTTCTCAGAGGCGTTCCTACCAGGGATATCCTAGAAGCTGCTACCTGGAATTCTGTACATACTTTCACCAAGCATCTTTTGCCAATTTTCTCTAAATCCAGAGCTGGCTTTGCCACTGCAGTCTTGCAGGGCCTTATAGCTGGTCCTAATACTATCTAAACTCCTCCTCCCAACCATGGCTTTGGGAATCTACCCAAATGTATTGACTACAACAATGAAACACTAACATAGTACAGTTGTGTACACTTCCCATAAATGTAGATGTTCGAGTGTATTCACTGTTGCAGTCCTGGTTACCCTCCCTCCTGCCCCCTAACTTCTTTTGGCTATACCTCTACTTTCCTTTACTATGCTTAAAAGCCTTTTTGGTGTATTTGCTTCTTTGTTGGAGGTATACCTTTGTGTTTTTATGTTTAATTGCTTCCCATTAGGGGGCCACCTGACCTCTGGGGCAAGAAAAACTGATGTAATGGCAACGGCTGCATGTTTTATACCCCTGACGTCATGGAAGAAGGGACAGCAACCGACGCAGGACCCAAGACTTTGTTAATCAGACCGACTGAGGGCAACCTGCAAGCAAATTACCCAAATGTATTGACTGCAACAATGAATACACTCTGGCATCTACATTTATGGTAAGTGTACACAGCTGTACTTTCCTAGAAAAGAAGGGCCATGGAGAGATATCCTAGACCTTACAAGGATCAAACATTTCTTAAAGGTGCCAACTTCAAAATGCTGACCGTATTTTCTCTTGTGTACAAAGGTTTCCTAGCTACAGTAGACATCAAGAATGCCTACTTGAAGGTCAATTTCCCACTGTACTCATCCCTCATTAGACCCATTATAGAATACAGTGCCCCGTTTGGTATGTACCGCTCAAGACATCTGCAACAACTGGAAAGGCTGCAGAAATACCTCTCTAAAAGAATCACAGGCCTAAAGCAGATGCCCTACGCTGACCGCCTTAAAAAACTCCAGCCATACTCTCTAGCATATCGTCTACGCAGAGGTGATCTTTGCTTAACATACAAGGCCATGTCAAACCCAGAGCTGTTGGACATGCTACACTTAAAGAAATCCCAATCCCTCAGAGCCACACGCTCCAGGGATCTAAACCTTGTCATCACAATAAACAAAACATGCTGGAAGGATAGGTTCCTATCCCAGAGACTCCCCAGACTCTGGAATAGACTGCCCATACATGTCAAGCAGAGCGCCTCTTTGGCCCTCTTCACAAGGAACCTTGAGGATTGGATGGGAGAAAGGAAATTCACCCCGGGGATCACGTCAGTCACCCTGCTAAACAGGGGTCCAGGAAAGTAAATAATGTGGGGAAAAAATAGCCAGGGAATTGTTATGCCTAGGCTTGTATAGGCCCTAGGGCCGATAGCTTAGTACCAACCTATGAACTTACACATTCCCATAAAACTCTCGCACAGAAAATAGGCTCCTCACATTTGCAGTTCTCTGCCTTGCCTTTTGGACTTTCAACCTCACCCAGAGTCTTCACCAAATGCCTGGCTCCAGTAATGGCCTTTTGCAGGAGAAAAAGGATACAAATATTCCCATACCTGGATGACATGCTTTTACAGGCTGCCAGCCAAAAAACACTCCTAATCCATATCCAGTTTGTTGCGTCTCTCCTACATGCTCTTGGGTTCCAAATAAACTTCCCACAGTCCAGCCTCACACCTACCCAAGACATTGTGTTCTTACGGTGCAGAATCCGCGCAGACTTGATGAAGGCATACCTGCCCCCAGCAAAGGTGAGTTCTGTCTGGATTTGCACTGTCTGCTCATCTTTCCCATGCCCCCCCCCCCCAAAAAAAAAGTTGATCACATTGTGTAGGCACCAATCTTGTGATTTTCCACCCCCTGCTAATGTCTAAAAAGCATGTGGGGGGGGGGGGGTGACATGCAGTGGGGGGGGGGTGACATGTAGTGGGAATGGAGTAAAGACATGCTTGCTTTGAGGTAACACACATTCCTATTTTTTTCATTGAGGTTGATGTCATCTCTGCTCTTTACCCTTAGTCTCAGTTGAGTATTCTTAATAGGAATGTGCCTGTTTTTTTTCTGTAAGATAACACATCCCCTCCCCCAACACGGGCACACAAACGCGAGCAAAGCTGTGATTTTATTTTTGCTGTCCCCAGCAGGTTCCTCCAGTGGCGTTGTTGCCAGACTTTGTGCCTGGACTTCTTCCCTCTACACCACAAGAGACCAAAACTTTTTTTTTCTTTCTTGAAACGAGTGTGTAAGTTCAGGAGCACTGAAAATGGTCTGATTTTCTATTTCCCTTTCATATAACATAAGCAGCATTTAGCATGGCATTACGTATTTGACAAGTATGGGGTCTTAAGAGCTTTGCTTTCTATATTTGCTGTTTACTGCTGTGCTGCCCATCCACCTTAGTGTGTTATTTTCTGTTTTTTAAATCCCAGTCAGAAGCTATCATACTGCTCCTTCCCCTGAGCTGGCTCCCGCGGTAGTGCTGTTTCTCCTCCCGTTCTTCACTCGAGGAAGCTCCCTCCCTGCCTCTAAATCTATCAAAGGATTACCTCCTGCAAAACGTCAGCAGTTTCCCTGGATTTTTCCTGCTAGCCTGAGGCAATAGAGCTACTGTGAGGACTCTCCAGAACTAACTATTATGAATTTCTTCACTCTGGAAGTTCCCTCCCTGCCTCTAAATATATCAAAAGATTACCTCCTGCAAAACCTCAGCAGTTTCCCTGGATTTTGCCTGCTAGCCTGAGCCAATAGAGCTACTGTGAGGACTCCCCAGAATGAACTTTTTTGAATGTATGATGTTCTTTGTGTTTCACTGTTGCAGTCATTACAATTGGATTATCCTGCTGGCAGGCTACCCTCAGTCGGCCTGAATTCCAAAGTCTAGGTCCGTCTGTTGCTGTCGCCTCTTCCCTGATGTCAGTGCGCCAGGGGTATAAAAGATGCAGCAGACGCCATTTTCTTCAGTCTTTCTTGCCGTGCAGTGCCTGAAGCAAAAGCAGTTTGCAAGTGCCGGTCTGCTGACTCCTGAGATTTTCGTGTTAGAATTTCAGATCTGAAGTCTTCACTAAAAGCCAAGTACCCCATTGGGGAAACTTTTTTCTTGCTCCAGACCGATGTCAGAAAAAGTTAATAATTGTATTTCTTGTGGGAAGCAAATACCTCATAAGGGCTTTCATTCATATTGT
Organism: Protopterus annectens; assembly: GCF_019279795.1. Lineage (NCBI taxonomy): Eukaryota > Metazoa > Chordata > Ceratodontiformes > Protopteridae > Protopterus > Protopterus annectens. The sequence continues at coordinate 268,427,951 of NC_056748.1, read as the reverse complement.
ATTCCTTGCCTAGGTCCTGACCATGACGTAGCTAGCTGTAGTTTTTGTGCTAGATTTAACCAAAGCACTGTTAAGCGTCGGTACGATTTTGTATTTCACTATTTTGGCAAAAGATTTAACTATACAATGTAGTCAGATAGCCATCAGACTACCGGAATTCACCGCAAAGAAAAGGACAGGCATCCGAGGTCCAAAACTGACGAGGCTTCTTCTAAGCCAGTCGCCGGTTTGCTGGTTCTTAGTGAGGTGCCTTCGCAGCCCTTGACGACCGCTACTTTAGAGACTCAGACCGCTACCGACACCCACGTGGAGTCAACCAGGCCGCTGGAAGCTCAAGGTATTGGACCTTTGGAAACTATTCCCTCAGGTGGGTCCAGAGCCGCTGAGCAGGCATCGGCTTCTGAGGGTGTTTTCAGACCTACTCAATTATATGTTAAAACGACTTCAGCTTCAAAGGCAAAGACTAAAGCACCTTTAAAGTCAAAGAAACAAGTACAACAGCCTCATGGACAGGCCTCCATGCCTAAAAAAAAACAGATGCTCAAAATGGCCGAAGACCTAATTACTTTGATCAGGGATTCCCATCCCCCTCCTGTTAAGAGGCCTAGGCAAGAGACAGACTATGAATCTTGAGATCAGGTTTCCATTTCATCTGATTCCTCTTCTGAGCAGGAATACTCTCTTCCTCCCTATGAGGATTCTGATGCTGAAGAATCTATCCCTTCAGCCGCTCCTCCTGAGGATTATTCTTTTGGGGAAACTTTACATACCATAAGGGAGCATTTCCACTGGGAGAGCCAAGATTTTTCAGAATCTAAGAAAAGGCTCAGACTTCCTTTTACTACCACAACACAGGCCCCTAGCTATTCCACCTGTGTTGGACATTGTAGATGTATTTTCAGAGTCCAGTCTGACCCCTGACTCCTTTCCTCCAGCTCCTGTCAAGCCGGACAGGTACTACAGGGTTCCTGACTCTCAAATTACTTTTCAAAAACCCTGCTGCTGACCCAGAAACTCTCTCTGAGTCCCAAAGGGGTCAAGGCTTCCACTGCAAAAAACCCTACTCCCTCTGACAAAGATTCTAGGGCACTGGACAGATGGGGAAAAAGATTTACACTTCTGCTACCTTGGCTCTAAGGGCTTTAAATTGTCAGTTTCATATGCTCAAATATCAGCAATATATTATGTCACTGCTTAAACAGAAAGTGTTGATAAATTCTGAATGTGCAGAAAACAAAGAAATGCAGGATTTATTGCATGCAGCTGAACAAGTTGGAAAGCATACTTTGCAATGTGGTTTTGATTCTCTGGAGGCCTCCTGCAGGGCCACAGTTATGGGTTCTGTCATTAGGAGGCATGCTTGGTTAAAGGAACAAACTCTTCCTGATCATGTTAAAATAAAATTATTAGATGCTCCATTACAGCATGATGCTTTGTTTGGTGTTAAGGCAGAAGAGGTGTTAAAGAAAATGGAGGACAAAGCTAAATCTATGCAAACAGTCAATGATTTCTTACAGGTACATCCACCAAGATTTAGCAGATACTGGCCTACAAAGAATTGGTCCTTTCCAGTGTCAGAAGCCACAAAAGGGCAGATACAGACACCCTAGAGGCAGATCCCAGCCCCAAGGTTCGTACAGGTCTAAACAATGGGGTGCTTCTACCTCCAAAACTGGAGAAGACAGATCACAGCCATACAGGAAACGGTCCCAATGACTTCCCTCTGCCTGCACCAAGCACTTACCTTCTGTGGCAGCACCTTTAGGGGGAAAACTAGCACTTTTTTCTCAAAATGGGCACATAATAACCCAGGACAAATGGGTCTTAAACAGTGTCACAAGGCTACAAGTTTCATTTCCATACCCTGCCAAGGACAAATGGTTGGCCAGACCTGCCAAAATATCAATGGGCAGCGGCACAAAAACAAGTTTCATCCCTCATGGACACAAGGGGCCATTCAACAAGTACCAGAACAAGAGCAGGGACAAGGATTCTATTCAAGACTGTTCTTGGTACCCAGAAAGGACAAAGCCTGGAGACCAATACTGGACCTATCTATTCTAAGCACATATCTGGATATTCCAAAATTCAAAATGTTGACTCTACAGCAGCTTCTGCCCATGTTGGGCAAGAAGGCTTGCCTTGTGACTTTAGATCTAAAAGAGGCATACCTGCATGTCCCAATCAGACAAACATGCAGAAGATGCCTCCGATTCAAAGCTGGCTCAATGCACTACCAATTCTCTGCACTGCCCATTGGCTTATCTACTGCGCCCAGGGTCTTCACAAAGTGCCTGGCACCAGTAATTGCATACTACAGACAGAGGAATACCAATATATCCTTACTTGGACGACTGCCTCATTCAAGCAGAGAAGAAGGACATTCTACTACAGCATCTGGCGTTTGTAAAGAGATGACTACCATGCCTCTAGGGTACACAGTCAACAAACAGAAATCAAAACTAGTACCCTCTCAAGTGATAATATTCCTGGGTGCAAGCTTAAATACAACTTCCCAGATGGCTTATCTCACGCCATACAAGCAAAGGCAACTGACTACCTATTTCAAACTATTGGCAACAAAGGCCCAGTTATCTGCAAGAAAAATTCTGCAGGCTTTGGGCTTCATGGCATCCTGCATTCTACTAATTCCATATGCAAGACTGCATATGAGGAAACTTCAGTGGTACTTAAGTGTTTGGACTCAACATTGCCACAGCCTGGAAACAATGGATGTTATGTGATCCTATCTCGCCTACATTCTGACTGATGGGTTCGGAGCCGATCCCTCGGCTCCGACTCGGCACGCTTATGCCAAAGAGCGAAGTCTCTTATTGGCTGAGCTTACTATATCCCAGGATGCACCACTACCAGTCCCCCAGATCTCGTTTGGCGCTAACAAGTGAAGACGTGGTCTCGAGCTGGCTGAGCTAAGTAGTGATTATTTTCACTAACTTCCTGTCAGGAATTTCTTTATACTTCAACTAAAAGCTGTTTTAACAGCTATCTTGTGTTTTGAGTGTGTTTGGAGAAATTTACTTGGTAAATTCTTGTGTTGTGAGTGTTGTTTGACTAGAAGTACCTCTTGTGTGGAAAGGCCTTTCCCGGTCTTTTTGGTTGTTAGGTGACTTCTGTTCTATTTAGGGATCTCGGATCCTTTATACTGGTGATAGTTTCTCTTTCTTTAAAAAGAAGGACAAAGCAGAGAAAAATTTTTTTTTTTTTTTTTTTTTTTCTGTCATAGTTACAGTGTTTGTACTGTGTTTGGCTAGTTCACTGAATAATTTACCGGAATGTCTCAGGTTCCTAGGCCTTCAGGCTTTAAAAAGTGCACCAAGTGCAACTTTAAAATGTCTATAACGGATGACCACTCTCTCTGTGTTTATTGTTTGGGTGCAAAACATTTGCAGGAGTCCTGCAGCGTGTGTCACGCTTTTTCCTCGAGGGTCCTCCAAGAGAGGAAAAATAAGCTTATATTAAAAGGCCTTATAAAACCCTCCTTTGAAGAAGCTTTAGCATCCTCTCCTTCTCCTGCTAAAAGAAAGGCGTCTGCTCCGACCAGTCCGTCGGATCCGACCGCCAAAAGACATAGGCAGGCTTCTCCTTCGGCTCCAAGGACTTGAGCCGAGGGCGGAAGTCTGCCTCGATGCCACCAGTCTCGACTCCTCTGGCTTGGGAGCCGATGGCTGGGGCATCGAGGCGGTCACCGTCGGCTCCACTGGTCTCGGAGCCGATGAAGGTTGTCGCTCAGACACTTCCTCCTCGGCACCGATGGAAGCTAGTTTGGGTATTCCTTGGCGCCGATAGTCATCGAGTCGCCTCGGGCGGTCCCCTAGCCCCTTGGGGCCGTTGGAGAGGCCATCTCGAACCCGTTCAGTATCCTCTAGGTCATCGAGGATGTCAGATTCGGACATAGACAGGGTGCTCCAAAGACTGTTCCAGTCCCCAGTCTTTCAAAAATTTGTTTGGCTCTGACCCAGTTGGTTTGAGCCGACAGCCCATGCCCATGTCATTGCCATTCCTCCTCCGACCGCTTGGCTCCGTGGAACAGGTGCTGTTGGAGCGGTGGAGGTCTTAGGGTCGGCTCCGACCCTTACTCCAACCCGGCCTTGGTCCGAGTTTGGCACACGGACTTCTTCGGCTGGACCGGGGTGACGTTTGGGACCTATGTTGTCGGTTCCGAGCCTCCCTCTCGGTGCCGGCTGCGGGACTTCCGTCTGCTATCATGGCTCGGGGACGGACACTCCCAGGATTCTGGGGTCCGGCTTTCAGAGCTATGAGGAGTGCCTTAGCCAAGTCTTCTTGGCCATCTCTCCGGCTTTACCGGCACCTTCCTGGGCGTGGAGACTGGGTCCTTGGCAGTTCCCCTGTCCTTAGGCAGCGGAGCCCGGGGCCTGAGGTTACCCCTCTGGGGTTCCCTCCTCCTGAGGGTTCTTGAGTTGTCTTCAGAGGAGCCCCCAAGGAAGAGATCGTGCAAGAGGAAGCACGTGGACTCCCCCGAGTCTCTTACATCGGACACTGATCTTGATGATGCAGAAGGGTCCCCAAAGTCGTCCTCGGATGATGTCTCATTTGCAGACATTTTAGAGATCCTCAAACAACGAGGCGGCTGGATGTCCAAACCCCCCTCTGCTGATGAGTCAGTGCTTCTCAAGGCCTTTGGGGCTCAGCCCTCCGCCTCCTGGGTGTCTCGGCCCTTGACGAGCTCCTGGATTTGGTTTGTCGGGCGTGGGAACATCCAGATACCGTGGAACCAGTGCCTTCTCGTCCTAACAAATTTTTGTCTGCCCCACCGAGAAGGAGTTCCTGACTAAAGGCGTGGCTGTAGATGCCATGGTGGTGGCATCTGCTACACAACAGGGCGTGGCAGAGGCTTCAGCGTCCGTCCATCCTCCTAATAAGGAGTCTAGGAGCATGGACGATGGGAAGCGCACCCTGACTTCAGCGGCCTTTACTTTAAGGTCCCTGAATTATTTGGCACATTTTACCAGGCTACAGAGGGTTCTGGTCAAGGAGCTGTCAGATTCCCTCTCGGGTAACCTACCTGAGCAGCTAGCCCAGTCGGTTAGCTCTCAGTTGGCTATCCTTACTTCAATTTCTAACTCGTCCATGAGGCTCATTTCATATGCGGCCGAAGGCGGGTAAGCGGCAGGCACAGGCGTGGCTCTCACGGAGACAAGCCTGGCTCCATTTGTGTCATTTTGGAGGCCTTCAAGTCTTCCTTCGCCGGCGCTCCCTTTGATGGGTCCTCTTTGTTTGGACCTAAGGTTAAAGACACTCTTACCGCTGTGAACAAGAGGAAAAACTTTATCTGCCGTAGGTGCACGTTATTCCACTCCCTTTCGGCCTTATCCCAAGGCTAAAGGAGGAGGAAGATGTGGTTCCGTAAATCACGTAAGTTTTTCCTCAACAGCAGGAAGATTCCCCTTCCAGAGGCAGAGGGCGGAAATTTTTCTGGGAGACGCCATCCCAGAGGCGGCAGAGGGCCCGCAATTCTGGAGACCCTTGAGTCCTTTCGTGGCTCTTCAGCCTCCCACACTTCATGAGGGATTGCCCGGCTGTGCTGCTCGAGCCAGTCGGGTGCCGTTTGCCAAGCACCTAAAAGCCTGGGAGTCTATCACTCAGGACAGATGGGTGCCGGATTATTGCCGGAGGTTACACCATTCCCTTCACACACTCACCCCACCGTCCAAAAATCCCGGACCCACCACCCAGTCAAAGGGAAATTGCAGCCGCAGAAGCGTTAAAGCTGCTAGAAAAGGAGTCATCCAACCGGTCCCCACAGACCAGATCGGATCCGAAATTAACTCAAGGTTCTTTTAGTGCCAAAAGACAGGGGACCTGAGACCAATATTGGATCTCAGCAGACTAAACCAATCCGTCACGAAATCCAAATTCGAATGGTCACGTTACAATCCATTCTCCCATTGTTGGAGAAGGATGTTTGGATGTGCTCCATAGATCTCAAGGCGCCTATTATCACATACCGATACATTGGGCGTCCAGGAAGTATCTGCGCTTCAGCCTGGGAGACAGTCATTTCCAATTTTGTGCACTGCCCTTTGGTCTCACCACAGCCCCAGGGTGTTCACCAAGTGTTTGGCAGTAGTGACTGCTCACCTGAGGAGTCTTGGATTCCAAGTGTTTCCCTATCTGGACGACTGGCTCCTGACTGCCACCACCAGGCATCTACTAATGGACAACCTCAAAGCCACCTTTTCCCTGGGTGCTACCCTGGGAATTACATTCAATTGGTCAAAGTCTGTCTTGCTGCCCTCTCAGCGCATAAGGTTCATAGGAACAGAGATAGACTCAAAATTGATGCGCGTCTTTCTTCCTACCGAAAGGATTCAAACTTTACAAGGTCAAGTTCAAGCCCTGCTTTCAAGATCCAAAGCCCCAGCCAGGATGGTCCTGCAACTTTTAGGTTCAATGTCGGCCATGGTTCTCCTAGTTCCTCTGGCAAGATTGCACATGAGGATTCTTCAGTGGCTATTATCGACTCAATGGTCCTTTCAGAATCTTCCCCTCAATCACCCCATTTTGATTACAGAAACGTGCAAACGGGACCTCCGCTGGTGGCGTCACCCGTCCAATCTGAATCAGGGAAGACCTTTTGTTATCCCCCCTCCGGTGGCCACCCTGACGACGGATGCCTCCCAGACAGGGTGGGGGGGGGCATTGTCTGGGCAGGTTAGTTCAGGGTTCCTGGCTTCCAGACTAAACCTTTCTCCACATCAATGTATTGGAGATGAGGGCTGTACTCCTGTCCCTACAGGCCCTCCACAAGTTTCTCCCTCAAGGCATTATCGCTATCCACACAGACAACATGTCGGTGGTCTGGTATCTAAACAAACAAGGAGGGACCAGATCTTACCCCCTTTGCAGAGAGGCCATGAGGGTGTGGGAATGGGCCTTAGCTACCAACCGCTTCTTGGTAGCGACCCACATTCAGGAAATCAATATATTGGCAGACAGATTAAGCAGGACAATTCTCTCTCCTCACGAGTGGTCCCTGAGCGAAACAGTAGCAGCTCAGGTTTTCAGAAGATGGGGGACGCCGTGCTGCGACCTGTTTGCAACACCACAAAACACAAAGTGCAAAAGGTTCTTCTCCTTGACTCCACATCAGGGGGAGGCAGCTATGGATGCTCTAGCACAACCTTGGCCAACAGGGCTACTTTATGCTTTTCCTCCGGTTCCACTTCTCCCCAAAGTCATTCAGAAAGCTTCTCAATTGGGGTCCACAATGATACTAATTGCTCCGTACTGGCCTCGTCAGGTATGGTTCCCCTACCTGAAGAAACATGCGTGGGCGATCCTTGGGTTTTGGATCTAACCCGGATCTGCTAATTCATCAGTCGGGCGACAACACCAGTCCCTTCATGCGTTGAAGTTGACAGCTTGGCTCCTCCACTTCCGACTTTAGTCAGAAATCACACCTTAGACCGGAAGTTATTCACATTTTATCTTGCCCACAAACCCACCACTAAGAAATTGTACCTCAGTAAGTGGAAGAGGTTTGCTATCTGGAGCTCAACTCAGGGGCTTAGACCCTATCACTGCCCGATTCCAGAGGTTTTGAAATTTTTAACATCCTTGTTTAATCAAGGATCTTCAGTCTCTACTATTAAAGTCCAACTTGCAGCTATCTCTAAATTTCACGAATTCATGGATCCACCGTTGATGAGCAGCAGATTATGCAAAACTTTCATTAAAGGTGCGGGGCTGTTAAGACCCCAGTTTTTCATCCTGCGCCTCCGTGGGATCTTGATTTGGTGCTTCGTGCCTTAACATCTTCCCCTTTCGAACCGGCTGCTACGTGAGTTAAAATATCTGTCTTGGAAAACTGCCTTCTTAGTTGCAATTACCTCTGCAAGAAGGGTTTCAGAGCTTCAAGCCCTATCTATCAAACCACCGTACTTGATTTTCACAAGGATAGAGTATCACTTAGGCCTAACCCATCTTTTGTCCCAAAGGTTTGTTCTAATCTCTGTCTCCAACAATCTCTAGAGCTACCAGTTTTCTTTCCAAAATTCTCCAACGAAGCAGAGTACACTCTCCATAAATTGGATGTTCACAGGCAATTGCGCTTCTATCTAGACAGGACTCAGCAAATTAGTAAATCAGACCAGTTGTTTGTGTCCTTTTCAGACAATAAATTGGGTAAAACCATCACAAAGCTACTAAGTTCCAATGGATTAGATATTGTATAACTCAGGCTTATTCCTCTTCAAATAAGCAACTTACAACATCTATCAAAGCTCACTCTACCAGAGCTATGGCTACTTCTATCGCCTTTCATTCCAAGCTCGCTATTTCTGAGATTTGTGCTGCGGCTACTTGGTCCAACCACACTTTCATTTCCCACTATAAATTGGATGCGGCATCTAAAGGCGAGCATCATTTGGTTCCACGGTACTCAGGAGTGTTTTCCAGTGAGCCACCCAGGATTCAGGTGCTAGGGCGCTGTCCCATCAGTCAGAATGTAGGCGAGATAGGATCACATAACATCTTTTAGTTATGTACTCACCATAACTTCAGATGTTTGGGATCCATCTCGCCATTCTAACCCACCCTCCTTCCCCGGCCTTGGAGATCAGAAGAGATTGAGCGGTTTTGAGTTCTACTGTTTTATCTTGTTTCATCTGGCGATGTTATATAAGCAGTGCGTGCATGTGTGCATGTATGCGGACAAACTAGATCTGGGGGACTGGTAGTGGTGCATCCTGGGATATAGTAAGCTCAGCCAATAAGAGACTTCGCTCTTTGGCATAGCGTGCAGTCGGAGCCGAGGGATCGGCTCCGAACCCATCAGTCAGAATGTAGGCGAGATGGATCCCAAACATCTGAAGTTATGGTGAGTACATAACTAAAAGTTACTCTCATTCCCTGTCTGCAACAGGAGTTTCAGTGGTGGGCAAAGGTCTGTCTCCAGAACAAAGGACAGCCATTCACTCTGCCAGCAGCCGCACAGACATTAAAAACGGATGCATCGGATTATGCCTGGGGAGCCCACATGGCAGGAAGATATATTCAAGGCACATGGTCCACAAACCAAATGCATCTACATATCAATCAAAAAGAGATGCTAGCTGTTCAAAATGCCCTGACAGCCTTCAAGGACCTACTTCATCCGGGACAACAACTGATAAAGACAGACAATACCACGGTCGTGGTGTATAAACAAGTAGGGAGGCACTCCTTCTTACTCCCTTTGCAGACTAGCCATGACTTTGTGGGACACAGCACTGATGTACCAAGTACATCTGCAGGCACAATTCCTGCCAGGAAAGATAAATACTCTGGCAGACGAACTAAGCAGAAACCTCATGGATCCCCACGAGTGGAAATTGGATCCACAAGTCTTCAGCATGGTAACAAGGAAATGGGGATGCCCGGACATCTTTTTGCCTCACCTCACAACTGCCAACTAAAGAGATTCTGCACAAGGACTTATCACAGACAAGCATGGAAAGTGGATACCCTATCTTTAAGCTGGAAAAACTTAACAGTATATGCCTTTCCTCCTCTGCCTCTCCTCCCCAAGGTATTCCTAAAGGTCAGACAGGAGATGCCAAAAATGATAGATTGCCCCAGGCTGGCCACGCCAGTACTGGTATCCAGTCCTAAGGAACCTGTCTCAATACCCAGCCTGGACATTACCTCAAGTGCCTCATCTACTGTCCCAGCAGAACAATCAGATCCTGCACAGCCAACTCAAGACCTTAAATCTGGCAGCATAGTGGATAACGTAGTCATACAAAACACACCTCTCACTTAAGCAGTGATGGATGTCATTTTGGAAGCCAGGAGGCCTAGTACTAGAAAATCCTATACTGGACAATGGAAGAGAGTCTGTGCTTGGAACCAGGCACAAGGAATTGACACAGCTGTATCAAATATTCCTCAGATTTTACAATACTTGACTGAGATGCTGGACAAAGGCCTATCCTTTTCATCTATACAAATTCATGCCTCTGCCATTTCAGCTCATTACAATACAGAGCCACCAGTCTTTTCTCATCCTTTATTAAGGCAGTACCTCAGAGAGCTCAAAAATTTAAGGCCTCTAAGGAGATCACCAATACCTGCATGGGACCTCCATTATGTCTTGGAGAAACTCGCCCTGCCTCCTTTTGAGCCAACCGCTACAGCTGATATAAAGTTTTTATCTTGGAAAACAGCTCTGCTCCTAGCAATAACTTCTGCAAGATGAGTCTCAGAGCTACAAGCACTCATGGCTGTGGAACCTTTTATCATTTTTTATCCAGACAGGGTTTCTCGGAGGACAAACCTGACATTTATGCCTAAGGTAGTGTCCAGTGTGGTCCTTAACCAAAGTATTCATCTGCCTACCTTTTATCCAAACCCACAGAATAAGGGGGAGAGAATTCTGCATTCTTTGGACATACATAGACAGCTACTCTTCTATTTGAACAGAAACAAAGCTTTCAGAAAGAGCAATTACTAGTGGCATATGCTGCAGCATCACAAGGAAAGGCTATCTCAAAGCAGACTATTTCAAAGTGGCTAGGCCACCTCATTCGTTTCTGCTATTCACAACATGGCAAGCCAGTATCTATGGGCATTAAACCACATTCAACCAGAGCAGCAGCCACCTCCGCAGTCTTCCTCAGGGGAGTACCAAACCAAAGACATTTTAGAGGCTGCTACTTGCAGTTCAGTGCACACCTACACAAAGCACCATCACTTACCACTCTACTCTAAATCCAGGGCAGGCTTTGCCACTGCAGTTCTGCAGGTCCTAATAGCCGCTCCTAATGCTATTTAACTCCACTCTCCCAACCTTCGCTTTGGGATTCAACCCAATTGTAATGACTGCAACAGTGAAACACGAAGAACATAGTACAATTGTGTACACTTACCATAAATGTAGATGTTCGAGTGTATTCACTGTTGCAGTCCAGGTTACCCACCCGCCATCCCCCATTTCTTTGCTGGAACTTATCTGTACTTCTCTATTCTATACAACCTATGTGGTGTATTTGCTTGTAGATGAAGGCAAAATATATACTTTGGTGCATGCATGTTTTACTGACATATTTTTAGCCTACCCTTTTGGGGGCACCTGACATCTGGTGCAAGAAAAACTGAAGAAAATGGCATTGGCTGCATCTTTTATACTACTGGCGCACTGACGTCAGGGAAGAGGCGACCGCAACCGACGCCGGACCTAAACTTTGGAATTTAGGCCGACTGAGGGTAGCCTGCCAGCAGGATAACCCAATTGTAATGACTGTAGCAGTGAATACACTCTAACATCTACATTTATGGTAAGTGTACACAACTGTACTTTGCCTTATATTAATTAATGCAACTACCTACTACACCTTATATGTCTGCCTTCCTGTGTGAGTGATTCAGCAGCCTCCTGCAGACCAATGGTTACTCTCCCCCCTCCAGGTCTTGTGTCCTAGATAATTTAATAGTGTCATAGGACATTTCATAGTGCACCATTAATAAAACCTGCTCACCTTCCCTGCCTGCTATCTCCCTACTACCACCAGGTGGCAGCACCTAACCTCATGTCAGTACAACATTACTCTCAGTAGGGCTTCATTTCTCTGAAACTGACTGAATATCTCAAATCCCAGCAACTATTGTCAAAAAGGCTGGTAATAATCTACCCCCCCCCCCCGCCCCTGCAAAGCACAAACTACTTGAATTAGAATATTTATCTTTGTAAATTACTTCTCCCTTATATTTTCTCATCCACTTACCACTGCTTACCTTACTACTTAAACAGCAGTTGCTGATACTTTTTTTTCCCTGCTGTTGGTTCTCCTGCTCTATCCCGCTCCGTTCGCCCTACTCTTATACCGCCTCACACCACACCCCCTCAACACCTACACCAATCATAAACACCCTATACCAAACCCCTACCACACCACACCCCCTCAACACCTACACCAATCATAAACGCCCTATACCAACCCCCTCCCACTCCCATGCACAAGCCAATTCACACACACCTCACCCTCTCCCATACACACTCCACTCCTCCCACACCCATACAACAATGCCTACCTTCCCCCTACAAAACTCTACTACTAACTAAACTTCTATTATCCCTAACCCATATTACACAACTTAACCTCCACACCAACACACACCTACCTCTAACCACACATACCACCACAAGCATTCCACATTCATCACACCCATGTTCACACATCTCCCCAGAACTCTACTTCTCCAACCCATCCCAACTTTTCAAGCCCACCATACTCCCCACTCCACCAACACCTCACCCTACTCTAACTGCTTTATCAAAGAAAACCATCCCCCAGCAAAATCCTATTTCTCTATCCTCTGTACTCCTCTTCAGTCAGCTCCTCCCCCATATCTGTCTCTCTCTCAGGTGACATCCACCCTAACCCATGTCCAAGCCCCAGCATTACCCACCCTAATCCAAATTCAAGTCCACACAAACTCCAGTCTATCTGCCTCATGACCCTAAATGCACAAAGCCTCCGTAATAAAATCCCCAACCTACACGCCTGGCTCTATCGCAACCAGCCAGACATAACTGCAGTCTCTGAGATCTGGCTAAAACCCACCATCAGAAATGACAAAATCCTCCCCCCAGGCTATCATATCATATGCAATGATAGGCCTCATAGAAAAGGACGTGGCGTAGCTATTATCTACCCCTCCACTCTCACTTTTACTCTTTTACTCCTCTGACCAACTCCAACCCAACTTTTGCCAGTGCAGAATTGACCATGGGTTTCTTAAAATTTAACAACTACAATTCCATCTGCATCTGCTCCATCTACATCCCACCTGGAGACAATACCAAAACTCTAGAAGACATCCTCTCATGGTTTAGCTCAAACATCAAAAAGGAAACCTATGTTCTAGGTGACATAAACATTAACTGGACCCCCTTCCTCTTAGATACCCCAACTCAATCAATCAACCTCTACAATTTTACCCAACTGTTAAACCTCCCAACCAGGCCAAATAAACAAGGTACCTCTAGCACCATCTTAGATTGGATATTAACAACCCACCCCAACAATATCTCCAAAGCCGGTTTAATACCAGACCCCCTAAGCGACCACTTACCAGCCTTCATAGACCGCTTACCCTCTCACATTGAAAAACAACACCTACTCAAGCAATCCCGTAACCTAGCTTCCTTCAACCCCAAAATCTTCTCTGAATGTCTTAAGATTACTAACTGGTCTCCACTAAAAAGCCTCCCACTAGACAACGCTGTCTCATATTTTAACCAAACTTTCCTTACTTAATAAACTGGCCCCTCTCCAAACCAAACGCATCAAAACTAATCCCTGCCCCTGGCTATCCCAAGAATCTAAACTAATAATGAATCAACAAAATAAAAAGAGGAAACTATACCAAAAACAAAAAAACGCCAGCACCCTCCAAGAATATAAACATCTATGTAGCCTAGCCAAAAAATCAATAACAAAAGATAGCAAAAACTACTACTGCAACCTGCAATCCAAGCACTCAAACAACCCAAAGAAGTTCTGGACATCCATCTCCTCAATACTCAACCCTGGTAATAATACCACCCCCAGCCTCAATCCTAACCTCTCAAGCCTTTAAACAGCCACTGAATTAAACACATTTTTCATAGATTGCATAGCTAAATTATCCTCCACTTTCCCCAACCCACGCAACAATGCTACCTCCTCACCCTGCCCCCCAAACCTGTCTCTACCAACACTATTAAACGACTACTCCAAAAGCTAAAACCATGCCGCAATGCCCCTGACAACCTTCCAGCTAATTTTCTTCAAATATCAGCTGAATCTATAGCCTATCCCTTATCCATTCTCATAATTAGATCCATTCAGGAATCCTATGTACCTACCATCTGGTGTCATGCGTTCATAATCCGTCTCCACAAAGGTGGTAAGAACACAGACACTACCAACTTCAGACCCTTAGCTATACTCTCTCTCCTCTCAAAAATTCTGGAGAAAACCATCCACTCTTAGCCAATGCCCTACCTAATCCAGCACAAACTCCTCTCTCCCACCCAAGCACGGCTTCCGCCTTGGCCACAGCACCATGACAGCCCTCCTCTCCTTCCTTGAAACAATCAACCTAGCATGTGACAGCGGCAAATACATATCTTTATTTCTTGACCTCTCAAAGGCATTTGACACAATCTCCCATTCCCTACTCCTCTCCCAGCTCTCACACTTGCACCTATCTCCCTCAACGTTAGCCTGGTTCTCCAGTTACCTTTCCATGCGCCAACAGGCTGTACAATGGAAAGAGTCAACCTCCCCTTTCTTATCTACACCCAAAGGAGTTCCTCAAGGATCAGTACTGGGCCCACTCCTCTAACTTATTCATCAACAATTTCCACCACTCCATCCCTGACGCCTCAGTCATCCAATATGCTGATGACTCCACAATCAACTGCTCAGCCTCCTGCCCCTCCAGACTTCTACTTAATACCCAAATAGCCTTCTCCAAAACAGAATCATGGATGCAGTCTCATCACCTAGCCCTAAATGCCAACAAAACAAAACTAATGATTTTCACTCCTACCAAAACCTCCAAATTCAACAAGGACCAATTTTCCATCAAAAGCCACAATAACTTCCCTCTAGAAATCGTTCCTAGTACCAAGCTACTTGGCATTACTATTGATGAAAACCTAAAATTCAATTCCCACATCCTCTTGCAATCAAAAAAAACAACCAGAAAATTGATCTCCTCTACAGACATAACTGCTACCTTACTCCCTCCTCCCGTCAAACCCTTGCATCTACCTTCCTTCCTTCCCTATCTCTCTTGTACTGTACTCCCCTATTCTCCAACTTACAACTTGGCCTTCGTTCCAAACTCAAAGCTTGTTACAATAAAATCTGCAAATTTGCAACCAATTCTAAGAACCCCTCCCATCACTGCCATTCCCTTCACATCCTGAACTGGCTTGAACTCCACAACCACCTAAAATACCTACAACTTACCATAGCCGACAAACTCATCTTTAAACCAACAGAATGCCCCTCTCTTTCCAAATCTCTAACACCCTACACACCTGGACGCACCCTGAGATCCAAAGGCCAAAACCTCCTACATGTGCACACACCCCTACAACCCACCTGGCCAAGTATTGCTATCCCACACCATAGCCAAACTGTGGAACGCTCTCCCCACACCACTACGTAACATACCAAACCATAACTACAAACCCATGCTTCTGTCCCATCTGGCCTCCAAATGGGAATGTCCTTCACATGCTCCCACCTAAAACACCCACACCACTAACTACACACCTAAATCATTTTTCTTTGCAAAAATTTAACTGTCATAGGTTTTTCTTTTTACATCTTTCCAAATTTTTATTTATATTCTACATTCTTATTATACATTTTTCCAATTTCTTTTGCATGCCACCCGCTAGCCTGTCTTACACATATTCTCAAACTGACACCTTCTTAATTGCAAAGCAGTGTATATATTGATGTAAAACTGTTATTTCCTAGACATAATAATATTGACATAAGCTGCTCACATTATCTATTACTAATGTGGCAACTTTCTGTAATTCTGCCTTTTCCAAGTTTTAGAAAACTCTGTGCTTATATTTTGTAACGTTGCAAATGTCTGTATTTTAAATTTTATATTTGTAATGTTCCAAATCTCTGATTTTAAACTATGTATCGGAGCTTTTCTCCTTGGGTCTCCACTGAAAATGGGCCACAAGCCTAGCTGGACTAACCCGATTAACAAACAATAATAAATAAATAAATGGAGATTTGGATCCAACCCAGTTTGGCTTTGTCAAAGGCAGATCATGCCTTTTAAACTTGGTTGACTTTTTCGAAACAGTCACCAAAGCCATTGATGAGGGAAAGGCAGTCCATACAGCCTACCTCGATCTGGCTAAGGCCTTCGATACAATACCCCACTCGGGTATCATTGAAAAACTCATCAGCTTAAATGTTAACCCATACATCACAAGATGGGTTGCAAACTGGCTGAGTGACAGAACCCACAGGGTCAGAGTTGCTGGCGCCATGTCAGACTCAAAGCCTGTCACAAGTGGTGTCCCACAGGGCTCAGTCCTGGGCCCACTCTTGTTTGGCATCTACTTTTCCAGTACAAGCAAACACAGGAGGGTTATGGCTGACAAAGTTTGCAGATGACTGCAAACTGGGCCATAGTAGAAAACACATCTGACACAGATATCCTTCAGAAGGGTCTCACATAAGCGGATAACTGGTGCCAGAGCCACGGCCTAAAGTTAAATGCCAAAAATGCATAGTCATACCCTTGGGAAAAACAAGGTTACCCTAGCTACCAAATAGGTGGCAATCCACTGAGCACAGAAGAAGTTATCAGGGACCTGGGGACCCAGGTTGATAGTAGTCTGTCATTCGACACCCATGTAGCTAAAGTAGTTAGGAAGACCTTCTACATTGCCCACCTTATCATGAAGGGATTCTCATCTAGATCAAGGGAGGTCATAGTCTCCCTTTACTCATCACTCATCAGACCAATGATTGAGTACAATGCCCCATTGAATGTATCTGACCCGACACTTGCAGCAGCTGGAGAGGCCACAAAAGTTCCTCACCAAAAGGATAAAGGGTCTCAAAATCTGTCCTATGCTGCCCGACTGAAAGAACTCCAGCTCTATTCAGTCGCTTACCGCTTGCTCAGAGGTGACCTTTGCCTAACATACAAGGCCATGTCAAATCCAGATTTGATGAATATGCTTCACTTCAAAAAATCTAGATCCATCAGAGCCACAAGGGCGGGAGACTTAAACCTCGACACGGCTATTAATAGGACGTGCTGGAGGGATAGATTCATCACCCAAAGACTCCCTATGCTGTGGAACAAAATCCCGGTACATGTGAGGCAGAGCACCTCGCTGGCCTTGTTCAAGAGAAATCTTGACCAATGGATGGGAGATGGCAGATATACCCCAGGGATTACCTCAGTGTCACTGCTCGACAGAGGCACAGCAAAATAATGGGTATAGTTCCCCATACTAAAGGGGTGGCGTAAGCCACAAAACGATGGGCTAGGCTTGTAAATGCCCTTGGGCAGATAGCCTAGTATGAACCTATTATCAGTGATATTTCATTTTTTTTCCCCCTCAAACTATTTGTTCCATGGGTTTCAAGAGTCATCTGTCTTAAGAAGCTGTGAGTTGCATCTGATGAGGAAAAGGATAGTTCTTTCATAATTAGTTGCTTGTGTTACCCCATTTGGTCTTGCCACTGGAATGCCACTTAGTCTTACGTTGTGGCCATTGTTCATACTCCTCTGCCAGTGGTGCTAGTGTGACTTGAGGGACATTATCAATGGATATTCTTCATAGTCAGTGTTGCAGTACTGACTCTTGGGTCTTCCTGCTATGCAGAAGCCTGAGACTGGCCTTATTTTTCCAGAGTCTTTTCATCTTCCCTAGCCGATGGATGTCTGTTTGATATCTAGACATTAGGGTATATGAAGGGTGGGCGTTGGCACAATCTTAAGTTCTTTCTAGCTGTGCAATTTGGTGTGCTGTGTTAATCAGATGCTCGCAGTCCATTGGCTGGCTCATTTTTCTGTTCGGTTTCTTACAGCTGGTTTTCAAGTAAGTATCCCAGTGGGGAATTTTTTCTGACTAATGTTCAAAAAAGTCAACTTGAAGTGCAGGAAACAAATCCTGCATATAAAGACTTTATTCTTCTTTTATGTTTTGTTTGTGGCCTCAACATGAAGTTTCTAGTTTGTAAGAATTGTACTTGTTTTGAGCCAATACCCTTAAATGCAAGTCCAAAGTCCTTACAGCCCATATGGAGTCCGCAGACTTGGTTTATTTTACTACTTCTGTTTCTTGTCTTCAACCACTGCTTTCCCAAACAAATGAAAAGACTGTCTGTGGACAAGGATTCAGTGAATGACTGCAATTTTTTTCATATCTAAGTCAAGTGGCGAGACTCAGCTGCTTTTGCAGCGGCCATGTCTAATGACTACCAGGCCTGAGCCCTCTGGCTTGACCCCCTTGGAAGGCCAACATGGTGGCAGCCAAGTGCATTCTCCGACACCGTTGGTTGGGTTTGAAGTCACTCAGCAGGCCTCAACTTCCAAAGTCAGAGCATTTGTTACTGAAGAAAATAGTTAATCTTCACTGTTGTTTTGTAGGAACACGCACCAGTAATCTAGACCGAGGCCATGGAGAGAGAGTCCTAAACTGATGCCTAAATCTAAGAGACCAGTCAGCTTTACCTCAGGCAATATACCACTTGTCAGCCAAATACAGGGAGGACTACTCAGGAAGCTTCTCCCATTAAAAGGAGGGATGTTTATTTTCAGGAGGAATCTGATTCTTCAGGATCTGAGGATGAAGAAGAATTCTTAAACTGAACTCCTCCCCCCTTCGTCCTACCCTGACTCTGACTTTGATACCTTCTTTTCTGTTTCTCGCCCCAGAAGATTTATCCTTGGGGGTACCTTTCATAAGGTAATTGCCTTTCATTGAGAGTGCAAGGAATTCCTTTGAAACCCAAATCCATTGCATATTCCTCCAGTCCATGTGGTACTCTGTCTTCTTAGACCTCTTTGCGCATGCGCGCATACTCTGCCAACTGCTCCAAAGAAACCAGATTTTTATAGAGTGCTTGACACACCCAAGCACCTGTACAAGAACCTACAAGCTGATCCTTCTGTAGTATCAACTGAAGCAACTAAGGATGCCCTGAAGCCTGCTGCTAGAAATCCCTTGCCTAATGACAGGGAAGGAAGATTGCTAGACAGTTTTGGAAAAAGATTTGTATATCTGATGCACACTTTTGAAGGTCCTCAATTGCCAGTTTCACATGTTAAACAATTAAGTCCTTACAGGAAGAATTCATTACTAAGGCAGACGGTGTTGGAAACAAAGTCATACCAAGGGGCTCTCAGTTGACAGCTAGAGCAGAACCACAGGTCTCTAGACATTCCCTAAAATGTGATTATGATGTGTTAGATGCATCATGCAGAGCTGCTTCTACTGGCTTTAGTTGCAGACACACCTGGCTGAGGACACAACCACTTTCTGACCTAGTAACGGCCTAACCCCTGAATGCCTCACTGGATAAAGAATTCCTTTTGGCGTCATGCAGAGAAGGTTTTTTGAGAAATTGGACAGAAAGGGGAAGCAGATAAAAAGAATTTTTGTCTCCTACCCCTAAATATAAATTGAGATGTTCTTCGTGTGTCACTGTTGCAGTCATTACATTTGGGGTAGTCTGCTGGCAGAGTGCCCACAGTCAGCCTGATAAACAAAGTCTTGGGCCCTGCGTCAGTTGCTATCCCTTCTTCCATGACGTCAGGTCGTCAGGGGTGTAAAGCATGCAGCCGATGCTATTACATCAGTCTTTTTTGCCGCGTGGTGCCAGAAGCAGAAGCAGTTCACAAGTGCCGGTCGGCCAACTCCTGAAATTTTCGTTTTTGTTTCAGAACCGAAGTCTTCAACTAAAAAGCTAAATACCCCATTGGGGAAACTTTTTCTTGCTCCTTACCGATGTCAGTAAAAGTTAATAATTGCATTACTTGTGGGAAGCAAATACCTCATAAGGATTTTCATTTGTACTGTACTTCTTGCCTAAGCCCTGACCACAACGTACCTTGCTGTTGGTTTTGTGCTAAATTTAATCAACGCACTATTAAACGGCGGTATATTTTTGCTTCTAAATATTTTGGCTCACGCTTTAATTATCCAAAAATGTCATCTGTTAGCAATCCGACTACCGGAATACCTAAAAGACGCAAAGAAAAAGACAGAGACAGGCCGTCAAGGTCCAGAACTGATGATGACGCTTCTCCTAAACCAGTCGCCAGTTAATCGGTACTCAGTGAGGCGCTGTTGCAGCCCCTGATACCCGCTACTTCTGTTTCGCAGGCCTCTACTGAGACCCGTTCGGAGTCTGGTATGCTGCGAGATGCTTCAGTTATGGAACCCGCGGATGTCTCTACCTTGGATGGGTCCGGAGCCGCTGTGCAGGCACTGGCTTTTGAGGGTGTTTTCAGGCCTACAGATTTGTACATTAGACTGACGCCATCTTCAAAACTAAGACCAAAATCTAAATCTATGTCTAAAAAAACAACGCCTGGGCCACGTGCAGGCCCCTACGCCTAAAAAACAAATGATCAAAATGGCTGAAGATTTAATTACTCTGATCAGGGGTAGCCAACCCCCCCCACACACACACACACACACACACTTCTAAGAGGCCTAGGCAAGACATTGATTATGAATCTTCTGAACGGGATTCTATTTCTTCTGACTCTTCTAATGACAGGATTTGTTGATACCTACTTATGAGGACGCTGATGCTGAAGATTCCATTCCTTCTGCTTCTCCCCCTAAGGATTTTTCTTTTGGGGAAACTTTACATACCTTAAGGGAAAATTTCCATTGGGAAAGCCAGGATTTCTGTGAATCTAAAAAGAGACTTGAGGATTTTCTTCTATCTCAGCATAGGCCTTTGGCTATACCTTCTGTTCTAGACATTGTTGTTGATGTTTTTTCAGAATCTAATATGGCTCCTGATTCTCTGCCTCCAGCTCCTTGTAAGCCAGACAGATACTACAGGGTTCCTGA
Source organism: Protopterus annectens (assembly GCF_019279795.1). NCBI lineage: Eukaryota > Metazoa > Chordata > Ceratodontiformes > Protopteridae > Protopterus > Protopterus annectens. Next base: position 268,407,352 of record NC_056748.1, on the reverse strand, counting down.
TTCCCACAAATTCCTTTTAAAAAATCCTATTGCAGATCCTGAAACCATTTCTCAGGGTCCCAAGGGCATTAAGGCCTCTACTGCTAAAAATCCTACCCCTTCTGATAGAGATTCCAGGGCGCTGGATAGATGGGGTAAGAAGGTTTACACTTCTGCTACCTTGGCAATCAGTGCTTTAAACTGTCAATTTCATATGCTTAAATATCAACAGCATATCATGGGACTGTTTAAACAGAAAATGATAATTTCTGACTGGAAAACAATGATTTACAGGATTTATTGCATTCAGCTGAACAAGTTGGAAAACATACTTTGCAATGTGGTTTTGATTCTTTGGAGGCCTCTTGCAGGGCTGCTGTAACTGAGTCTGTGCTAAGAAGGCATGCTTGGCTCAAAGAGCAAACTCTGCCTGATCACGTTAAAGCAAAATTGTTGGATGCTCCTTTACAACAGGACAGTCTCTTTGGTAATAAGGCTGAAGAAGTTTTAAAAAAGATGGAAGATAAAGCTAAAATCTATGCAAACTGTGAAAGATTTCTTACAAGTGCAACCTCCAAGATTTAGTAGGCACTGGCCTACTAAAAACTGGTCCTTTCCAGTTCCTTCGAGAGCCACTCAAGTCAAACCCAGACATTCCAAAGGCTCCAGATTTCCGTCACAAGGGACTTTAGAACAAAACAATGGGGTCCTCCTCCTCCAAATCTGGAAACAAAAAGGCACCTCTCTATGGTAAACAGTCTCAATGACTTTCCTTTACACTTACTAAGCACTTACCTTTTAGCCACCCCTTGGGGGGGAAACTGGCACTTCATGCAAGAAACTGGCAACTTGTAACCCAGGACAAATGGGTTTTGAATAATAGTATCCCAGGGATACAGATTTCATTTCCACACATTGCCAATCACAAATGGATGGCCAGACCTGCCCCCAAATCAGTGGGCAGGTCAGAAACAAGTACTGTCCCTCATGAACTTGGGGATATTCAACCAGTACCAGAAGAGGAAAAGGGATAAGGTTTCTATTCAAGAATTTTCCTGGTACCCAGAAAAAACAAATCATGGCTTCAAAACAGGCTACTTGCATTACCAGTTCTCTGCACTGCCCTTTGGCTTATCTACTGCGCCCAGGGTCTTCACAAAGTGCCTGGCTCCAGTAATTGCATTTTGCAGGCAAAGTAGTATTCAAATATATCCATACCTGGACGATTGTCTAATTCAGGCCGACAATAAGGGCATTCTTCTAAAACATCTGGTGTTTGTAAAAAGGGTTCTAACTTGTCTAGGGTACACCATAAACGAAAAGAAATCACAACTGGTACCCTCTCAAAAAATTACATTCCTGGGTGCAAGCTTGACTACATCTGCCCAGATGGCTTACCTTACGCCAGAAAAGCAAATTCATTTGTTAACTTGCTTCAAACAGGTGGCCACAAAAACCCTGCTTATCTGCAAGACAAATTCTGCAAACCTTGGGGTTCATGATTCCTGCATTCTTCTAATTCCATATGCAAGACTGCATATGAGGAAACTTCAGTGGTACTTAAAAAGTTTATGGAGTCAACATTGTCACAGCCTGAAAACAATGATTCCTATTGTACCTTGCCTGCAACAAGAGTTCCTATGGTGGGCAGAGGCCTGCCACCAAAACAAGGGACTGCCATTCACTCCACCCCCTTCCGCCCAAACCCTAACTACAGACGCATCAGACTATGCTTGGGGGGCTCATCTGGCAGGGAAGTGCATTCAGGGCAAATGGAGCCCAAATCAAATGCACCTTCATGTCAAGCAAAAATAGATGCTAGCTGTACAGAATGCACTGACTGCCTTCGAGGACTACCTTCATCCAGGACAATTAATGATAGACAGATAACACCACAGTTATGTGGTACATAAACAAGCAGGAGGGTACACACTCCTACCCCCTTTGCAGACTAGCCATGGCATTGTGGAACATGGCCTTGACCTACCAAATACAACTATAAGCTCAATTCCTGCCAGGAAAGCTGAATACTCTGGCAGATGAACTAAGCAGAAATCTCATGGACCCACACGAATGGAAACTGGAACCATGGATTTTCAACATGTTGACATGCAAATGGGGGAGTCCAGACATAGATCTTTTTGCCTCACCCCAGAACTATCAGTCGGACAAATTCTGAAAGTTCATAGTTCATAGGTTAGTACTAAGCTAACTGCCCTTGCAAGCCATTTTAAGCCTAGCCAATTATCCCTTGTGAGAATCAAGCCCTGCACCTTGTGCTTGTAAGGCAAGCACCTTAACCATTAGGCCACACCTCCCTAACTCCTCAGAAAAAACCCTGGAAAGTGGATTCTCTATCAGTCTATGCTTTTCCCCCTCTTCCTTTGCTCTCCAAAGTTCTACTAAAAGTCAAACAGGACAAACCAAAAATGATTTTGATTGCTCCAGACTGGCTTCGCCAACACTGGTACCCACTCCTGCGCAGTGTGTCACACCTTCCCCCGTGGCACCTGCCTCAGACACTTTACTTACTGTCTCAGCAGAACAAACAAATTCTGCACGCTCTGCTCCAAACTTTGAATCTTGCAGCGTGGCTAATCGCCTAAATTCACGCTTAGCATCCCTCAGCAAACCTGTGATGGATGTCATTTTGGAGGCAAGAAGGCCTAGTACTAGAAAATCTTACGCTGACAAATGGAAAAGATTCTGTGCCTGCAATCAGTCACAAGGAATAAGCACAGCAGTACCCAATATTGCTCAGATTTTACAATATTTAACTGAGATGCTTAACAAGGGCCAGTCCTTTTTCTTCCGTAAAAATCCATGCCTCAGCCATTTCAGCTCATTACAACACAGAACCTCCCCTCTTCTCTCATCCTCTGCTATAGCAGTATCTCAGAGGGGCCAAAAACTTAAGACCACTCAGGAGAGCTCCAACCCCTGCCTGGGACCTCAATTTAATATTTGAAAAACTCACTCTCCCTCCTTTCGAGCCAGCTACTACTGCATACTTAAAATTTCTCTCCTCGAAAACAGCTTTCCTTTTAGCAGTCACTGCAGATAGAAGGATTTCCGAATTGCAGACTCTTATGGCAGTGGAGCCTTTCATTATTTTTCATGCGGACAGGGTGAGTCTCAGGACCAATCCATCCTTCATGCCTAAGGGTGGTATCCAGTGTGGTGCTTAATCAGACCATTCATTTGCCAACTTTGTTTCCCAATCCACAGAACAAGGTGGAACAGATTCTGCATTCATTGGATGTACACAGACAACTTAGATTTTACTTAAACAGGACAAAATCTCTAAGAAAATCTGAACAACTACTGGTGGCATTTGCTGCAGGGGCAGAGGGAAAGGTTATTTCAAAGCAGACTATTTCAAAATGGATAAGCCATTGTATTTGTTTCTGCTATATGCACCATGATGAAACTATCCCCCAGGGGATCAGATCTCATTCCACCAGGGCTGCATCTACTTCAACAGCCTTTCTCAGAGGTGTTCCTACCTGAGACATTCTAGAAGCTGCTATCTGGAGCTCAGTTCATACGTTCACCAAACATTACAATTTACCTTTCTTCTCTAAATCCAGAGCTGGCTTTGCCACTGCTGTCCTGCAGGGCCTTATAGCTGGTCCTAATGCTGTATAAATCCATCCTCCCAACCATAGCTTTGAGAATCTACCCAAATGTAATGACTGCAACAATGAAGCACGAAGAGCATAGTACAGATGTTCTTCGTCTTCCCTTGCTGCAGTCCTGACTATTGGGTATAGTCCGCGTCCCAGTCGGCCCGAATACCAGAGTATAAGGCTGACGTCGGTCATGGCGCCTTAGACTGACGTCAGTACGTCAGGGTACTAATGCGCATGACCGACGTCATTTCTTCAGTCTTTTTTGCCGCATGGTCCGATGCAGAAGCAATTTTGCGAGTGCAGGTTGGCGTTCTGAGATTTTCCGAAACCGGAGTTTCAGACCGAAACAGAGTTGGCTAAGTAACCCGTTGGGAACATTTTGGTTTTTCTTGCCTCAGTATTTAACGGATGTCAGAAAAAGTGAATAACTGTATTTCTTGTGGGAAGCAGATACCGCATAGGGATTATCATACATTGTGTATACCTTGTTTAGGGCCTGAGCACGGCGTTGTTGGTTGCGCTCTTGTGCTAGATTTAACAAGCGCACTATTAAGAGGAGGCTTGATTGTGCTAGGTTAGTGTTTGGGAAGCGTTGCAATTATAATATGCCGTCGGATGCTCCGGCCGCTTCATCAAGAAGCGCAAGGACAAAACAGTGAAGCCTAGGGGTGAGGAACCGGCAGTCCCGGACGTCGGTTCTTTAGAAGGCTCAGGGGAGCCAGAGGTTTTGCCAGGAGTCTCTATGGAGTCTCAGGCAGATACTTTACTGTTACAGGATGTGCCCTCTCAGGAGGTAGGCCAGGCTGAGGGGCTTCTCAGGTAACTGTTCTTCCCTCTCTTCCCAAGGTAGTTAGGGCCTCTCCTTCTGTTGCCAAAGCTTCTTTTAGAGGTAGGCCAAGTTCAGCTTCTGTGGGGGCTTCTCCTAGCATTTCGGGCTCTGTGCCTAAGAAACATATGCTTAAAATGGCAGAAGATTTGATTACTCTGATTAGAGGTTCTATGCCCCCGCCTGATAAAGAGGCCTAGGGTGGAACAGGAGTTTGATAGTTTTGAACAGTGTTCACAGGCTTCAGAGTCTTCTGTGGAAGACTTGCAAGAGTTTCCTACTTATTCTGATTCTGATGTGGATGATTCCACTCCTACAGCTTCTCCTCCTGAGGATTTTTCATTTTCAGAGACTCTTCATTCCATGAGGGAGCACTTTAAATGGGAAGGCCAGGATTACTCTGATTCCAGGAAAAGGCTTAGGGAATTTTTGTTTTTACCCCAGCATAGGCCCTTAGCTATTCCTCCTGTGTTGAATGTGGTGGAGGATGTTTTTGCAGAGGCTTCCCTGAACCCTGACTCTTTGCCTCCTGCTCCTGTTAAGCCTGATAGGTATTATAGGGTGCCCGAAGCTCATAAGTATTTGTTTAAGAGTCCCAGGGCGGACCCAGAAACTGTTTCTCAGGGGCCCAAAGGTGTTAAAGCTTCTGTGGTTAAAAATCCTGTACCCTCTGATTAAGAGGCAAGGGCTTTGGATAGGTGGGGTAAGAAAGTATATGCTTCTTCCACTCTAGCCATGAGGGCGTTGAATTGTCAGTTTCATATGCTGAAATATCAGAATTATCTCCTTTCACAATTGAAATCTAAGGTGGATGCTTTGGCGGAAGGTATTGAGTGTAAAGAATTGCTGGATTTGGTTCATGTGTCTGAACAAGTGGGTAAGCATTCTTTGCAGTGTGGTTTTGATGCTGTTCAGGCCTCCTCGAGGGTGGCTGCTACTAGTTCTGTTCTTCGCAGACATGCCTGGTTGAAGGATCAGAATTTAGCTGAGCATGTTAAGACCAGGATTTTGGATGCTCCTTTACAGTCTGATGTGTTGTTTGGACCGCCTGTGGAAGCAGTTTTAAAGAAAATGGAGGACAAAGCTAAGTCTATGCAGACGGTTAAAGATTTTTTGCAGGTGCAGCCTGCCAAGTTTAGTAGAAATTGGCCTGCTAAGGGGTGGACATATCCTGCTTATGGTTCCCAGTCTAGGGGTAGGTCTAGGCGTGGTAGGGGCAGGGCTCAAGGTTCGTTTAGGCCTAGATCAGACAGTTCACCTGCTCAGACTTCTGGTGAGGGCAGGGGTCAGTCCTTTCGTAAGCAGAACCAATGACCTGCCTTTTCAGCTGCCAGTGGATTCTCGTCTGGCAGCTCCTTTGGGAGGAAGATTGTCTCTTTTCAAAGAAAATTGGGATTTAATCACTCAAGACAGATGGGTGCTGGATATCATTCATCACGGTTACAGATTTTATTTCCACACAATGGCCCCTTTCAAAGGCATGCCAGATGTTCCTCCTCCACAAAGAAAAGAGGCTCACAAGCAAGTTTCTCAGTTACTCCAGATAGGGGCCATTCAGCCAGTCCCTGTATCAGAAAGGGGCTTGATTTTATTCTCGCCTGTTCCTAGTACCAAAGAAGGGGAACATGTGGAGACCGATTTTGGATTTATCTATCCTCAACACTTATCTGGACATTCCCAAGTTCAAGATGTTGACGTTACAGCAACTGTTACCTCTGCTGGGCAAGGATCACTGGATGGTAACTTTGGATCTCAAGGAAGCTTACCTTCATGTGCCTATAAGGCTAAGTTGCAGAAAGTATCTGCGGTTTCGAACTGGAGATTTTCATTATCAGTTCTCTGCATTGCCCTTTGGCTTATCTACTGCCCAGAGTATTCACAAAGGTTCTGGCTCCAGTGATAGCTTACTTCAGGCTTCAAGGCATTCAAATCTATCCTTACTTGGATGACTGCCTGATTCTGGCTCAAGAAAAGGAAGACCTTCTACAGCATCTGGAATATGTCATAGCAGTGCTAAGATGCCTAGGGTATTCTGTGAACGAAATAAAGTCCAGTCTAGTACCCTCTCAAGACATGTGCTTTCTGGGTGTGAGACTGAATACAGCAGCCCAGATGGCCTTTTTAACCCCGGACAAACAAAAGAGTCTGTCACTTTACTTCCATCAACTATCTCATCAGTCCGTGCTGACTGCAAGGACAGTCCTTCAAGCATTAGGGTTCATGGCATCTTGTATTCTGGTGCTTCCCAATGCCAAACTGCATATGAGGAAGCTGCAATGGTATCTCAAAATGTATGGACACAGCACTGCCAAGATTTCGACACTGTCATTCACATAATACCTTGCCTTCAAAAGGAATTCTTGTGGTGGGCTCAGGAATGTCACCTAAACAAGGGACTCTCTGTGACCCGGCCAGAGGCGAGTCAGATTTTAACGACAGATGCCTCGGACACTGCTTGGGGAGCTCATCTAAATGGAAAGTGGATACAAGACAAGTGGCCTGCCAGACTACAGCATCTACATATCAACATGAAGGAGATGTTAGCAGTCCAGTTTGCATTGATGGCGTTCAAGGAGTTACTTCTTCCAGGGCAGGTGTTGATTCTAACAGACAACACAACTGTCATGTGGTACATCAACAAGCAAGGGGAACACATTCTTATCCTCTATGCAGGCAAGCAATGATTTTATGGGAGACTGCGTTAAGCCTGCAACTGACTCTTCAGGCAAGGTTTCTGCCAGGAGCACAGAACTCCCTAGCAGATGTATTAAGCAGACAAATCATGGATCCCCACAGTGGAAACTGGATCTTCATGTATTTCAGAAATTGACAGTGTCATGGGGAACTCCAGACATAGATCTGTTCGCTTCTCCACTAAACCACCAGCTGCCAAAGTATTGCACAAAGGGGTTTCATCACACAGCTTGGAAAGTGGATGCTCTGTCTTTCAGTTGGAAAAACCTTCATGTCTATGCCTTTCCACCTCTGCCTCTTCTTCCAAAGGTATTATTAAAGGTCAGACAAGACAGGCCAAGGATGATTTTGATAGCTCCAGATTGGCCTCGGCAACACTGGTACCCACTTCTAAGGAGTCTTGTAAAGAAGCCTCCATGGCCTTTACCTCTGATTCCTCATCTGTTATCTCAGAAGGACGGTCATCTGCTCAATGTCAAGCTTCAATCTCTTCATCTCACAGCTTGGCATATTCTGTGTTGAAGCACAGCAGGTCTCAGCTTCCTCAACAAGTTTTAAATGTGATTATGGAAGCTAGAAGGCCTAGTACTAGGAGAGTGTGCGATGAAAAATGGAAGAGATTTTTATTTTGGAGTACAGCAAAGAATTTGGAGATTTCAGAGCCTAATTTGAGTGTGGCTCTTCAATATCTTACTGAATTATTGGACAAAGGTTTGTCCTTCTCTTCCATAAAGATTCATGCTGCAGCAATTTCAGCTCACTATGATTGTGACCCACCTTTGTTTCGCATCCTTTGTTCAAGCAGTTTCTTAGAGGGGCAAGAATATAAGACCCCCGTAGAGCTCCTACTCCTGCTTGGGATCTCAATTTTGTGTTGGAAAAACTTACTCTACAACCTTTTGAGCCTGCAGCTACTGCTGAATTGAAATATTTGTCATGGAAGACTGCTTTTCTGTTGGCTATTACTTCTGCAAGAAGGGTGTCTGAGTTGCACGCCCTTATGGCAGTGGAGCCCTTTTGGTTTTCCATAAGGACAGGGTTTCATTACGTACTAATCCTTCCTTTATGCCTAAGGTGGTTTCTAGTGTGGCTTTAAACCAAACTATTCATTTGCCTACGTTTTTGCAGATCCTCAAAATAAAGGGGAAAAGATTTTGCACACTTTAGATGTACACAGGCAATTGCGTTATTATTTGAGCAGGACTAAGAATTTTAGCCAGTCTCAGCAGTTACTTGTTTCTTTTGCTTTGAGTTCACAGGGCAAGCCTGTGTCAAAACAAACTATTTCTAGGTGGATTGGCTTTTGCATTGCATTTTGTTATTCCCATCATGGCAAAGAGGTTCCAGCTGGGATTAGGCCTCATTCCACTAGGGCTACTGCCACTTCAACAGCATTTCTAAGGGGGGTGGCAACTAAGGATATTCTGGAAGCAGCTACTTGGAGTTCAGTGCATACTTTCTCTAGGCATTATCACCTGCCTATATACTCTAAGACTAGGGCTGGTTTTGCCACAGCTGTTTTACAAGGCATGTTGTCAGCTCCTGCTACTTTATAATTTGCCAGCCTCCCTTACCTCTGCTTTGGGATTCTACCCAATAGTCAGGACTGCAGCAAGGGAAGGCGAAGAACATAGTACAGTTTTGTACCTACCATAAATGTAGATGTTGAGGATTCCCTTGCTCTCCCTCCTTCCCTCTGTGTTTCAGGGTGGTTGTGTAGGTGAGTTTACATGCTTATATTTTTGTACATATTGTTGTATATATTGTACATGTTTTTGGTGCAGGTTGTTTTGGGACTTGTCTTTTGGGTCTTCTGACATCTGGGGCAAGAAAAGACTGAGGAAATGGCGTCGGTCATGCGATTAGTACCCTGGCGTACTGGCGTCAGTCTAAGGCCATGACCTCTCTGGTATTCGACTGGGACGCGGACTATACCCAATAGTCAGGACTGCAGCAAGGGAATCCTCGAACATCTACATTTATGGTAGGTACAAAACTGTACTTTGTGTGCACTTACCATAAATGTAGATGTTCAAGTGTATTCACTGTTGCAGTCTTGGTTACCCTCCCTCCAACCCCCTGTTTTTCTCTCACTATACCTCTACTTTCCTTTACTATGCTTAAAAGCCTTTTTGGTGTATTTGCTTTTGTTTGGAGGTATATTTTTGTGTTTTTAATTACTTAAGGCTCCCCATTTGGGGGCACCTGACATCTTGGGCAAGAAAAACTGATGTAATGGCGTCGGCTGCATGTTTTATACCCCTGACGACCTGACGTAATGGAAGAAGGAACAGCAATCGACGCAGGACCCTAGACTTTGTTAATCAGGCCGACTGAGGGCAACCTGCCAGCAGATTACCCCATATGTAATGACTGCAACAGTGAGTACACTCTAACGTCTACATTTATGTTAAGTGTACACAACTGTACTTTATTCTTCTAAGACTTGGCCTCTCCCTCTTAGGCAAGAATACTAGAGGCCTGCCTGATCAGAGAGAGAGACAAAAAAAAATTGTCTAAAAGATTGCAACCTGAGCAACATTCTAGACTTGGGGGGTCCAAAGACTGTACCAACCTCCCGAGATCAGCTGTGGTTATGCTGTAATAGGAAGATTTTTTTCCCTTTCTATCTACACAAGTGGAACACCATCACCTTGGACTGGTAGGTCCTAAACATCACAGAAAAAGGGCTACTTCATTTAATTCAGGAAAAAGACCCCCTTTTTTAGGGATGCAAAAGCCACCAAAAAAACAAGAGGGTCTCCTTCCCCCTGTCTTGCAAGAACTCTTGCAACAAGTATCCATTCAACTAGTCCCTGTGTGGGAGGAAGCAACAGGTTTCTACTCCAGGATCTTTATAGCCTTAAAGGACAACCGCGCCCTCAGACTCAAAAAACATATTAATTTCATCATGGTTTGATGTTTCCTACATTTTAACAGCACTCTGAGACTATTTTGAGCTTTTTAGATATTTTTAGATGCAATTTCTGACTCTGACCACATGGGGTCTGGCATATTGAAAAAATTCAGACTGTTTACTCTGCCTCAAGTATCCCATAATGCATTATTTGTCTCACAAATATTGCATCAGATCTGCCACTTTTTCCCTTAAGTTGCCGTGACTTCATTGACTTAACAGGCATTCACTGCAGTCTTCAAATCCACTACTTTTGGTTAAATTGTTATCCTTTTTAAATGACCACTTGAAACACAAGCAGTGCAAATGCTACAGAACAGAACACAAAAGTGCATTTTCTAGCTTTTTCTCCTTTCAAATGCTAAATTGCTTTCTTTTGTGAAGGCTGGAATCTAGCTCTCCAAGGAATCTCCCTTCCCTAGCTGTCAAACAGCCAAGGGTAATTTGAGCCATTATTTGCATGTGATTGACAGCTTATCACAGCAGGTGACCAGACCAATGTATTGTTTGCTAGTCTGCCTTTTCCTCCTTAGTGGGAGACTTTTTTTGTTGCACTACTCCTGTCAAATTTAAAACCAAGCAACATAGCACTGGCAATAGGTCCCTGCTTTGCAAAGCATCAGTCTGCCACTTATTTTCCCTTACTGTTTAAATAGGTAACAGATGATACACTATAAACAAATTTCAGACCTGCATGACAGCACCCACAAACTTATGGTAATGCATACCAGTTGTAATTTGTTGCACTTTAATTGTGCCAGACATCATCTTATGCAATAACATCCTGTTACTGTCTACGCATGTTCACTGCAAAATTATCCTCTTTTTGTAGCCGTTACTGTACTTCATCAGTAGGGCTCTTAATATGAGATTAGTCAACTTATTTGGCTGGACACACACTCTCCACACACACACAGACTCCACACACAGACTCCACACACACACACACAGACTCCACACACACACACACACAGACTCCACACACACACACACAGACTCCACACACACACACACACACACACACACACACACACAGACTCCACACACACACACACACACACACACAGACACACACACACACACACACACACACACACACACACACACACACACACAGACTCCACACACACACACAGACTCCACACACACACACAGACTCCACACACACACACAGACTCCACACACACACAGACTCCACACACACACACAGACTCCACACACACACAGACTCCACACACACACAGACTCCACACACACACACACACACACACACACACACACACACACACACACACACACACACAGACACACACACACACACAGACTCCACACACACACAGACTCCACACACACACACACACACAGACTCCACACACACACACACACACAGACTCCACACACACACACACACACACAGACTCCACACACACACACACACACAGACTCCACACACACACACACAGACTCCACACACACACAGACTCCACACACAACCTCTTCTCTAGACCCTTAGTTTATCCGTCACTGGTAAGATCCGACCTCTCTTGTTTGGCATATATTTCGTCGAGGTACAGGACAACAAGGAAAGACTGTGGCTGACCAAGTTCACAGATGACTGCAAACTGGGTGCAATAATTGACTCTCCAGCAGACAAGCATCCACTAAAAGGGGCCTCATGGCAACAGACAACTGGTGCCACAGCCATGGCCTCAAGCTACATGACAAAAACTGTATAGTCATCCCCTTTTGAAAAATAAATAAGTGAACACAAATTTAGTCTGCCCTCAGGCTCATAATTGAGTACAATGCCACTTTTGCGATGTACCTTACCAAACACCTGCAGCAACTGGAAAGACACCAAAAGTACCTCAACAAGAGGATCAAAGGGCTCAAACAGATGCCATATGCTACCTGGTTAAAGAAACGCCAGCTCTAGTCAGTGGCATACCGCCTGTTCAGAGGTGATCTGTGCGTGACGTATAAATCCATGTCCAACCCAGAATTAGTGGACATGCTGTACCCCAGAAAATCCAAATCACATCGAGCTACGTGCTACAGACTAACCTCAGCATTGAAATAGGACATGCTGGAGGGACAGATTCATAACACAGAGGCTCCCTTCACTCTGGAATAAAATCCCAGTCCATGTAAGGCAGAGTCCCTCATTGACTCCAAGAAGAATGTTGAGTGGATGTGGGATCCTAGGTTTAGCCCGGGTATCACTTCTGTGTCAGTGTTAGACAGAGGCACAGTATACTAACCTTGAAAAAGGGCATAGCAAAATTAATTTAAAACGGGTGTCGAAAGCCAAACAACTTCTCCATAGGATTATAAATTACCTAGGGCAGATAGCCTAGTACTAACCTATGCACTTAACTCCAGTTATTCAGGACAGGGGCATGTACACGACGCGTGAACGGTCACACGCACTTGCATTACATTTGGCCAGCATTACACAGAGAACTAAACTGACGCATGGGCGCTCGCAGAGAAACGCATGCCGATTTTCAATTTACCAAATGCCAGCATTACAGAGAAATAAAGCAGTAATTATAAAAATCATTCTAAAATACAGCCCCCATAATATAATATAGCATCAATAAATTCGAAAGAGCTACAGTAATCAAGTAACAGCAGCAAACAGGGTAAGTAAAATTAACAAGCACCTGTTACACAACAAATGCACTTATCTAATTCTACCACTCATTTCACCTCCTAGTCACACACTTACATCGGTGTTTGGACACCTGACGCACTTTAAATAAACATGAATTATCTCACTCTTTATTCTTCCTACCGGTAATTATATATGTTCATCTCTCTACTCAATCTCTAGAATTTGTTTTAAGGTTGAAAGTGTACTCTATAGTAGCTATAATGTTCTTATTTTGCTATCATACTGTATATTTCCAGTTCTATATTCGGAACATTTTAACCAAGCGCCCGGACTAAATACGTAAACTGTCTAAAAATACCAGTGTTCCATCCCAGTTATAAAATTAAAATACACATACTTATGCTATCTGTGATCATAAACTTACAGTATGAAGTATAGGTACGACTGCACTTAGCTTATAACATTTCTTGTATTGTTAAATATTCTGTAACTTTCATTTCTTTAACAGTTCTGATTTCTATCTGGAAACAGACACTTTACGACATTTGACTTTAAATGAAAACGTTCACAATTAAAAAATGGTTGCAGTCACACACACACACACACACACACACACACACACACACACACACACACACACACACACACACACACACACACTAGCCCCCTTGGCTGCAGTCACACACACACACACACACACACACACACACACACACTAGCCCCCTTGGCTGCAGTCACACACACACACACACACACACACACACACACACTAGCCCCCTTGGCTGCAGTCACACACACACACACACACACTTGCCCCCTTGGCTGCAGTCACACACACACACACACACTTGCCCCTTGGCTGCAGTCACACACACACACACACACTTGCCCCCTTGGCTGCAGTCACACACACACACACACACACACACACACACTTGCCCCCTTGGCTGCAGTCACACACACACACACACACACACACACACACACACTTGCCCCCTTGGCTGCAGTCATACACACACACACTTGCCCCTTGGCTGCAGTCACACACACACACACACTAGCCCCCTTGCTGGCAGTCACACACACACACACACACTTGCCCCCTTGGCTGCAGTCACACACACACACACTTGCCCCCTTGGCTGCAGTCACACACACACACACACACACACACACACTTGCCCCCTTGGCTGCAGTCACACACACACACACACACACACACACTTGCCCCCTTGGCTGCAGTCACACACACACACTTGCCCCCTTGGCTGCAGTCACACACACACACACACACACACACACACACACACACACACACACACACACACACACACACTTGCCCCCTTGGCTGCAGTCACACACACACACTTGCCCCCTTGGCTGCAGTCACACACACACACTTGCCCCCTTGGCTGAAGTCACACACACACACTTGCCCCCTTGGCTGAAGTCACACACACACACACACACACACACACACACACACACACACACACACACACACACACACCCACCCTTGGCTGCAGTCACACACACGCACTTGCCCCCTTGGCTGCAGTCACACACACGCACTTGCCCCCTTGGCTGCAGTCACACACACGCACTTGCCCCCTTGGCTGCAGTCACACACACGCACTTGCCCCCTTGGCTGCAGTCACACACACGCACTTGCCCCTTGGCTGCAGTCACACACACGCACTTGCCCCTTGGCTGCAGTCACACACACGCACTTGCCCCTTGGCTGCAGTCACACACACGCACTTGCCCTTGGCTGCAGTCACACACGCACTTGCCCCCTTGGCTGCAGTCACACACACGCACTTGCCCCCTTGGCTGCAGTCACACACACGCACTTGCCCCCTTGGCTGCAGTCACACACACACACACACACACACACACACACACACACACACACACACACACACACACACTTGCCCCCTTGGCTGCAGTCACACACACTTGCCCCCTTGCTTGCAGTTGCCCACATACAGACATGCACACACTTGTCCCCTTGCCTGCAGTCAAACACACAAGCACACACACTTGCCCCATTCCTAGCAGTCACACACACTTGCCCCCTTGATAGCAGTCACACACACTTGCCCACACTTGCCCCCTTGCTTGAAGTCAGACACAAAGATACACACACACACACACACACACACACACACACACACACACACACACACACACACATATATATAATTATATTGCTTGTACAATGCAGTAAAGTTTTATTGGGTGTTTTAATTGGGTTAAAATATTCCAGAAAACAGTGAAACTAAATGCATGCACCCATAAGGACAGTACTACCCAATTCAGAACATTTCCATCACAAGTCTAGTCAAACTCAAGTCGAGTAAAAGAAGCAGCACTAAATGCAAAACACTTCTCCTTGGACTACAGTTCTAATTATAATTTATATTCAACTTTATTAAACTACCAAGTAACATAGCCAAGCAACGTGCTGCAACTAGCAATCGCTGTGATACCCCCCCACTTGTAGAAATGTTGGTTATCCAAAACAAATCTGCTGCCTGCAAACAACTATCTACTTGCTTCATGGGTAAAACATGATCACAGTAAAAAATGAAAAGCAAACATGACATCAGCTCAGAATACACTGCAACGAGTATGTCACAATTTGAAATGTCTCCGGCTGACAGCGATGGTCCTGACATGTCATACCTATGAACCTCAGTGCACTAAATCTGGACTAAGCTATACATAAGTGGGAGAAAGGCACAAATAGAAGTAGAAATTTTAAATATTGCTCTTACAAAGTTAGAAAGATCATCCAACAGTAGGTCTTGCATTATTATGAATTTTCGAAAGGGTATGAAATGTGAAACTGAAATGTCTGCCATTATTTTCTATCTTCATTCTATAATGTTTTGCCACTAACTGTCCACAAAAAACCACCACAACGTTATGTTAAATGGTCCGAAAATGTGAATCAAGAAGATAAATTAGCCAGACAATACAGCTGGGAAGCTGTCAAAGAAGGGGCACGTTATTACTCCTAAGTGGAGCAGCTGTCAAAAAAAAAATTGACATGCATTTCTGAAAAGAAAGTAACCCCTAACTGGATTATTACATGTAATTGTAAACCCTCCACGTTTTCTGGCGAAACTATTATTTCTGGGGAGAGATTATTAGGTGAAAAGAAACATTTAGAGCCAAATCCATGGTCAGTTTAGAGCACCCAGAGGAAACCCACATGAACACAGGGAGAACATACAGATTCTGCACAGATGGCAGCCTAGCCAAGAATTAAACCAGAGAACCTCTTGCTGTGAGGCAACACTACCTCTGCAGCATCCACTTGACACAACTTAATCACTCAATTTCGCAGCAGAAGAAATCTGGAAAAGGCCAAAATGTATTGGGGGGGGGGGGCACAAAACCAGGGACAGATTTTAAACATTGCTTGTATAATTTTAGAAAGTTGTTGAAATAGTGTTTTTTGTTACCATGTGTTTCCAAAAAAGGAAGACTGAAACTTAAAGGGCTATAATTATTTAGTGAATTCACCAATTTGCCACAAAACAACATATTTTAAAAGGAACAGAGCAAAGTACACATACACACACACACACACACACACACACACACACACACACACACACACACACACACACACACACACACACCTCATGCTGAGTTCTGGGTGTGATGTTTAAATTAATGGCATGTCTTGAATAGTGATGTGTGGAATGACATGCAAAAAGGCATTACTGCTAATAAACAATTGCTTCTAATAAAGTGCTTATAAAAAAATGGAAGCTAAAGAATTACAAAAATGATAACCAATAGCACTAGTGATTAGTGTCCACAGACTTTTAGCAAGAATCTTCTTCTTTCGGCTGCTCCCGTTAGGGGTCGCCACAGTAGATCAACTGTTTCCATTTCTTCCTGTCCTCTGCATCTTGCTCTGTCACACCAACCATCTGCATGTCCTCTCACCACATCCATAAACCTTATCTTAGGCCTTCCTCTTTTCCTGTTACCTGGCAGCTTCATCCTTAGCATCTTTTTCCCCAATATGCTCTGTATCCATCCTCAGCACATGTCCAAACCAACGTAATCTTGCCTCTCTGGCTTTGTCTCCAAACCTTCCAACCTGGACTGACTCTCTAATATACTTATTCCTAATCCTGTCCATCCTCGTCACACCCAGTGCAAATCTTAACATCTTCAACTCTGCCACGTCAAGCTCTGACTCCTGCCTTTGTCAATGCCACTGTCTCTAGCCCATATAACATAGCTGGTCTTACTACCCTCTTCTAGACCTTCCCTTTTACTCTTACTAGTCTGTCACAAATCACTCCTGACACTCTTCTCCACCCACTCCATCCTGCCTGTACTCTCTTCTTCACTTCTTTTCCACACTCACCATTACTCTGAACTATTGATCCCAAGTATTTAAACTCATCCACCTTTGCCACCTCTACTCCCTGCATCCTCATCATTCTTCTATCCTCCCGCTCATTCACACACATATATTCTGTCTTGGTCCTGCTGGCCTTCATTTCTCTTCTCTCTAGAGCATATCTCCACCTCTCCAGGGTCTCCTCCACCTGTTCCCTACTCTCACTACAGATCACAATGTCATCTGCAAACATCAGTAAAAAAGGACAGAAGTATTAAAAGGAAAGACAGAAGAAGAATAGACTACCAGTAAGAATAAAAAGAAATTTGCTGGTTAACTGGCTACTCTAAAAACTGCCCCCATATAGTGTATGTATCCTTCTCCAAGTAGTCTGGATGTAGCTGCAAAATACACACTTGACATGGACCAATCTTCTTACCCAGTACATAAATTACGAATCCGTTAAATAATTGTATAGGAGTACAGTCATGGGAGGCACATCAGTGCATCAGTAGACCCTAACCATAGATATGTACACACTATGCATCTTTATTATAACCATGAAAAACGGACTGTTTATAAACACTTTGTAATAACATCAAAAGTCCTGTATACATTACTCAATCAGCCATTTTATTATCTTTGTACTGCTCTGTTTTGAGCCTGAGTCATGACTGATAAGGGTCTGTGGAATAGCCCACCTACCTAGTCAACAATGAAATACAAAAGACAAATGCTAGAAATTCAGCTGATGACATAGAATGCAGATTTGCATTAAACATTCCTCAAACATTTATTTCAGTGTATGATAATGCAATAATCTGAATCTAAATCTATGAAAAATGCAGATCCCTTACAGATATATCACTGCTTATATGTCCTAATAACCCACGTTGGGAACAACAAACCCACACACAACATCTGCGGGCACACAGAGCAACATCTGACACGCTACCCCGACAGATCTAGAATGTGTAAAGCGGAAACTGGATGTGATCACTCAACATAGGCAATGGAATGGAATAGCATGATACGTACCTCGTGCAGAGATCTGCTCAGCTTTGGGAGCAGCTTCAGTACAAAAATTAAAAACGGCAGCTTCAGTAGATAAAGCAAAAATGACAGCTTCAGTAGATAAAGCGAAAACAGCAGCTTCAATAAATGAGCGAGCCTTAAGCTGACACAGCACCAGTAAAGTAAATGGAGCCTTAAGCTTACCCGTGAGTGTTAAGGCAGCTTCCGAAAGTAAAATAAACAGACAAACCAGCTTCATTAAGGGCCTTAAGCTTACACAGCACGGCACCAGCTTCAAAAAATAAAGTGAGCACCAACAGAATAGCTTCAGTAAACAGAGCCTTAAGTGCACACACACGAGCGTCAATACATAAAATAAAAATGGAGCAGCTTCAGTAAAGAGAACCTTAAGCTTACCAGTGAGTGTTGAGGCAGCTTCAGAAAGTAAATGGACACACCAGCTTCAGTAAGTAAAGTAAAAATGTAGCCTTAATAGCACCAACTTCAGTAAGAGCCTTAAGCTTACATTGCACCAGCTTAGTAAACAAAACACCAGTCCAGCAGAGCAGCTTCAGTAAAGGGAGCCATAAGCTTACCTGTGAGTGTTGAGTCCCGCGCATTTTTGTGTCATATTTAAACGACATTAAATAGTTGCACATCCCAGCTGTAAAACAATAACCACGGCTGCCGAAAACCAAACACACCACAAATAAATAAAATTTTAAAAACGCTGAAATTTCAACTAGTCCACTTTAGGATAGCGAATACAGGAAGCCAAAGATCTACCCCCATTGTAACAAATCTACCTTAAAGGCGGCGAACAAAGCAACCAACAAATACTGTCCCTAACACGCGCACTTTAGGACAACGTGGGTTTCAGCGTACAAATACAAACATCAACAAATACAAATAAAATATTAATTTTAGCCTGCCCCTAGCTTCCGACTCGAGAATAAGGATTCCAATTACACAAAAAAAACAACCGGAGCACACAAATATTTAAATCAAAAGTACAGAAATAATAAACTACTCGGCAATACTACAAATTAAACAAAGCGTGCCACACTTGTAAGCATTAAGTCGACTATAATGACAAATATCATTGCTAGGGACACATGGACATGTAAAATTACATTTATAACTTACCTTACTAACTGAAGTCTTCCAATGCTCGAGAAAAGACAGGCAATCCCAGCTTCCAGCAAGTCCTTCACACAAAATGGAGCCGATAGCATTCACCTCGCTAGAAAATAAGTTCCACACAGCAGCTACTATGGTAATAGTGGGCTGGCCAAGGCTGCAATGACATCACAATGTGTGAGGATCACAGGAGGTTCAATGCAGCATGGAAATAAGGCAGAGTTTATGTCACTTTGGGGGTGGAAACCTCCAGGGATCGACTTGAGGAGCAGTGGCAGATGTGACATCATTATTTAAGAGCCAGGTAGACATTTTTCTTTTCCGTTTGAAAACGGAAGCTGAAATAGTACGGAGATTTAGGAAGCTCAGGTTTAAAACTGTTTAGATCAGTTTATTTTAAAGCTGCAGTTATTTTTTTTTTTTTTGCCTGTAGCACATAAGGGGGACTTAAGGAAACAACAGATAGGGCTATTGGATTTAATATCCCATTGTTTTCCTTTAAGGAAGGTACTTGCAGCAGAATCTTAGATATGTCAAAGTTAAACAAGTTCCTAAACATACCCAAATGAAAAACGCTGACCCTTCACTGCTACCCATGATCTTTCCATGAACTTTTATGGTTATAAAAGATTTGAAGGACATCTGTCTTCATGTTCCTATTACAAAGGAACACAGGAGATGCTTTAGGATTGTAGAAGCAGGTTTGCTGTACCAGTTCTGTGTTTTACCATTTGGTTTATCATCCGCACTAAGAGTTTTTACCAAATGTCTAGCTCTGGTTATCGTCTATTGCAAAATGCTAAGGGTTACTTCTACGTAGACTATTGCCTCCATCAAAGTGAAAATCCTGAAACTTCAAATAGCTCTACAAATTAACGTGGATTGCTTTTAGAGGGTAAGACTTGTTTAGTGAAGTTCCAGTTTCAGCCTCCGATAAGAGTTCTTTTTCTGGGCGCATTGATAGATTTCCTATAGCAAAAAGCCTTCCTATCCCAAGACAAGGTGCCTTTTCTGACAGATTGCCTATGCAGCTTACTGTCAAAGCAGACAATTGCAGCAAGGGAATAGCTAAAGGCCTTGGAATGACATGGCATTGTGCATCCTGATAATTTCCTTGCAAAACTGCACATGAGGAAACTACAGTGCTACCTGAAAAGCACTTGGGAATAACACTGGAAACCCTGGTGCCTCTTTGATCAGAGCAACACGTCTTCAGAAGCACTGCAGATTTGGGCAGATAACACTACAGTTAAGCAAGGGGGAATTCATTCCTACCCCCCCTGTACAGTCTAGCAGTAAATATTTGACTCTTTGCAGAACAATTGCAGCATTTAACATCCTACATCCCAGGCCAGAGCAACATCTTAGATAATTCTTTAAGTAGGGGTCTTCTTGGACCCCAGTGAATGGATGCTAAAAGATGAGATCTTCCTGGACCTCACCCTTCAGTGGGGACACCCCATTAGAGACCTTTTCCCATCTCATCAGAACAGCCAACTACAAAGGTTCTGCTCTAGAACCAAAGATACAGGTACACAGAGTGCAGATGTGTACTCCTTCAAATGGACAAGCTTCTTTTTCTTTTTTGCCTTTCTGCCATTTTTTTCTAATTCCAAGGGTACTGATAAATGTAAGGTCAAACATGCTGAGGATCATACTTGTAGCCCCCTTCTGGCCAAGGCAACATTGCTTCTCCCTTCGCTTGACTGTCAGTGAAGGGAGATGTTATATTCTTCCAGAAATAGACCTCTTTAGCTGAGTGAGTAGATGCGTCATTCATCCTGATATGACCTTCCTCAAACTAACAGCTTGTAGCATTGGTTTCTGACCCCAAATGATGTAAACCACTCTACAGATGTGCTGTCGAGCCTGAGAGAGGCAAGAAAACCAATAACCAGAAAGTCATACTTGTTAAAATGGAAAAGGTTTTCTTCTGGAATAGTAACACATTGGTCCTCCTCATGCAGATCTAAACATAGTGTTGGAATAACTTTCAAGATTGTTTCACCAGGGACTTTCTTATTCCACTGTTACTGTAAATTCAGCCATCTCTCCCTGTTTTACTTGCCGCCCCCATCTATTCTCACCCCCACATGAAATGATTCCTAAAAGGAGTCCTACACATTTAAGGCCCCCGTCAACTTTTAAGCTACCAGCTTCTGCTTCTCTAATAATGCTCAGTTTGGAAGACCCACCCTACTGATGACCCTCACTTCAGATAGGCAGTGTTTCAGAGCTACAAGCCTAGTGTGCAAAGAACCCTTCACAGTGTCCCATTGGGAGTCTGTAACCCTAAGAAATAACCTCTCTTATGCCTAAAGTAGTGTCAGAACTCTCCTTGAATCAAGCTCTCTTCATTTGCCAGTCTTCTTTCCTAACCCACAGAATAAATGAGCAAATCCTGCATTTTCTGTATGTACAGTCATATCCAGTTTTACTTGAACAGGGCTAAGTTCCCAAATAGAGCAGAGCAATTACTAGTGGCCTTTTTAGGAAGGAAGGTAGACCAGTTTCCAGACAGTCTCTAAATGGGCAGACGACTTTTTCTGCTATGCCCATCTTGATAAGCTAGTACCAACTCATGTCAGAGTCACTCTACCAGACACTGAAGTCATCACTGCCTTCCTTAAAGGTGTCCCTACATAGGCCATCCTGGAAGCTGCCAGATGGACATCTGTCCACACCTTTACTAAAGGTTGCCATTAAGCCAACCATTAGCTTCGGAAGTCCTCCCAAGAATCAACAGTGCAACATTGACACCAAAGAACATAATACAGTTGTGTTGCACGTACCATAGTTGTACATGTACTGCAACACTGATCTTTTCAAGCAAACCCTAACCCTCCTCTCCCTGCTAGCCTCTTCCACATGCCCGGGGGGGTGGTGGCAGTGTTTCAGACTGGTATTTCTTATCCATCACTGTCTCCTACTTGCACTGTGTTATAGTTTGAATCTTTCCCTTTCCTAGACTAAAACTTTGATATCTGGAAGAGTCCAGCTGTCCTGTGGTATCAGACTGCAGTTTACTGCTTGGAAAGACTTGAAGATGACACCAATGTGCAGCCCTCTTAAACCCTGATCTCCAGATGTCAGCCATCGGACATCTGACAGGGATGATAAAAATGTTCTAGAATCAGGTCTCTCATGGGCTTCTGCATAGCAGGAAAACCAAGAATCAGTACTACAGCATAGACCTACTTGAAAATCTCATTATGTATGGCAAATATGATGCAACTGGATTTTATGCTGATTTGCACCTTAAATTAACCCTATGTAAATAAACGTTTTAAAAATGTTGTATAAAATTAAGTAATAGTCATTTTTCGCTCCTATGGCTAGTTTGATCCTTTTGTTCTGCAGCAAGGGTAGCTCTTAAAAATCTTTCTCTGTTGCTGTAAGTGTAATTGGGGTTCATATTGGAACGAAAACCCTAAACTGCGAATGCTCACATGAGCGAAAATGCTGGTGATTGAAGTTGCTATTGTGGGGGGCTGCACCCCCCGCTAACTATATATTCTAACTCAGAGGTCGCACTGCAGTGAGGAAAGGGCGAATATCCCACTCCTCACTGTAACACGACACCGCAATCCCACTTTCGATTCCCAGCATTTTCGCTCATGTGAGTGTTCGTGGTTTAGGTTTTCGTTCTTCTAATATGAACCTCTGTAATTGTACCCAAAGCTTTGATTGGATCAAAGGAGTGTCACTGTCAACATTTTTCTGTAATGTTTTTTTTCCTGTATGTGTCTACCTTTTGCAGGCTGACCTAGGTTCCTCTTAGTAACCCATATATTAGAGGAACAATAGTACAGGCATCCATAACGGCATTTTTGCTTAATTTATCAGTCAGGATGAATGGGTCTCATAATGTCTGCTTCTCATAGCTACAGTGTGTATGTTGCTTGCTAGTTAAATGCTCTTTGCACTTGGCTCTGTTAATTGGCACGTCTCATCTCATGCCGTCATTGCTAAGGCATCAGATATGCAAAAAAAGTGGATTGCTTCCTTCCCCAAGATAGATGAGCTAGCTTTGGCCACTCACTCCCATCCTGCCTAGCTGGTTACTTAAGTGCTCAGCTTGCTTGGCTGAGTGAGGCAGTCAGTGCTCTGTGTCTGCTGGGGAGCTGGCGGTGTTGAAACAGTGCTCCCCAAGTGTGAGATGTCAGTCTATGCCTTGAAAATTTTATCCTTGTGCTTCGTAACTGCCTATTGACCAAGCTTCAGACCACTGAGGGTTTTTTTTTTTTTAACCTACTGTAATAGGAAGTGCACCTACACACACACACACACACACACACACACACACACACACACACACACACACACACACACACACACTGTTTATATGGAGCATTGTCATGCCGAAGTACTTCATATAGCTACTTTTCTATATGGGTGTTTTCCTCTTTTAACCTATTAATGCCAACCTTATTTGGATGTCATCTCTATTAGAAAAATTGTTTTCTATGATTGTGGGATACTGTAATGAGTTGATGGTGCAGTTTGTTTGGACATCTGCATCTCTTCCTGCAAGCTTCCCTTATGCTGTCACTTCACGTTTATACTGGATGGGTGGGTGGGGAGGGGCTGCCTGTGCATTGCTAAATCTTTTATATTTTGATTGCACCCCAACTCCCAGTTGACCTGTTTCTGGACTAGTGTGGTATACCGCTGGAAGACGGTGCATTCTGTGCTGCACTGGATTAGCTTATATGTAACTTTTTCAGCTCATAGATGAGATTGCTTTAAAGCTAGTTTTCATTTTTACCTTTTTATTTTAGGTAAGGTTTAACGTGATGCAGTACGTTGTTTCAGAAGTCAAAGAACTTTATAACTGGTTGGAGGTGGAATTTGGTCCTCTGAAATTATGTGGACGTGTCATTAAGGTAACTTCATTACTGCTGACATAACTGATTTTTTTTTTCTCTCTTGGGTTTTCTGTTGCAAAATCAAGTGTGGCTGTTGCGCATCACAAACAATGACAAATTTGTTTTGTGTAGGAATTTGTAATCTAAGGCACAGCAGTGTGATCAATGTAAACCTTATTCGAACCTTCCTGGTGTTGGGTGTGTGTGTACATGCTCCTATGAGCACACTTGTGCACATTGTTGTGCAAACAGAGTTGCTTCTAGATTTTTCTGTTCGTTGTCTCTTTAGTAATTTTTATTAAAATTGTCAATTTCTTGAAATCATGTCCTTGATTGTCCAGTGACTTTATTATAACAAGGATTGGACAGTAAATTAAATTTGATCTTTTTGCCCCCCTGATGAGTTGTATGTGAGTTGGTACATCCAGGTATTGAGAAAACCCTAAATCATTTTCCTTCTCGCATGTTTTTCATTGAGGTTGAATGGCCATGATGCTTTAAAATTCATCCTACAAATCTTCAGCCAGTTACTTAAACAGATTACTGCTTACCTCAAGAAGCAGAAATCAAAGTAAACTTAACATTTTCATTTAATCTGCTGTTACAGTAGTAAGCATTCGAAAAGAAGAATATTGCAAAATTAAAAATCTGGGTCACCATTGTAATAAGTGCTTTTGATGTATTTGAATTGGCACATGTGACCTTTGCCTGACCAGCCAGTCTCCTAGTTTCTTTTCTACTGCAGAAGTCATGGTGCAGGAAGCCTGTTCCCGGTTTAGGATCACACGGTTTTGTCCTGGTTAAAGGGAGCAAATCGGTCTGTATTTTAATTGTTCCCCATTTTAGAAATATGCTGTTTTAGCAATAAAGATTGCTGTCACTTGGTCCAGCAGATACTAGTATCAGAGCTCCAGTTTCTCTGGGGACATTCAGGAGGAGCAGTTGAAAGTAGAGTTTCTCGACCAAGGCCACAGAGTTTTCAAAGCACAAGAATACTGAAAACTGACATTAGTAGTGCCAGAAAACTAAGGACATTCCTAATGCCCTCAGTCACCTTGTCTGGTGACACAGGTACTTCATTAATCCTGGCTTCAGAGTCTGTTTTAGCCAAGGCCTCTAACACTTGTTTCCCATGCAGCCAGGCTTTGGCTGCTAGCGTATTCTCCAGGATTACACCATTAAGATGGCTGATGCTGAGGCTTGGCTGAGGGCCCTGGGCTGCTGGTACTTAGCTTGTAATCAGTGAGGGTGATGTTTGGTATTTCCTTGATCTTAATTCATGAGGACTGTTCCAGAAGTGGTGGTGGTTTTGGTTGCTTGTCCATGAACTGCAGCTCACAAGGCATTTTCCCCTGGAGAAGCTGAGGCCTAAACTACTGAGTAGCAAACAAGTGCCTACTAGCTTGCCTCAGCCTAGGTTAAATGGAACTTTGGCCCATTTTTTATACACAGTTATTCTAACTGTCTCAGGGATTTTGAGTTTTAAGTTTAGACAGCTTTGGAAATTTGTAAAAAGAGGATGGAAACTCCCCCTCCCACCTTGGAGGATTCTGATATCCCATACTTGGAGGCATCTGAATATGCATCTCCCACCTTGGAGGATTGTGATATCCAGTACTCAGAGGCATTTGAATATGCATGTGTTGATCAGTTCCTTTCTGACCTTATTTATGGCTTTCACACAGAAGGTACCGAATCTTGTGGTTCACCTCCAGAGAACCTCTCCTTTGGGGGCATCCTTCACAAGGTAAAAGAGGCTCTACAGTGGGAACCTATTGAATTCTCTCAGTCCAGCTCAGTAGAGTTTTCTTGGACCTGTATGACTCTAGAGCACCAGCAATGTCTCCATTTGATATCCTGAAGGATGCATTTTTACTGAAGCCCAAATTCCCTGCTGTTTATCCAAGGGAAATGTGAGTTCTACTGGATCCAGGATTCCCACAGGTTAAGAACCCTTTGGCTGATCCAGCTGTACTATATGTATGCTAACCAGGAATTGCCTTAATTTCCATTTTCCATGCAAGAACCCCTTTTTCAGTGATAAGAGAAGGATTTTGACCGATTTGTGGAAAAGGCTTATAACTTTGCTTCTCTGACTTTCAGAGCCTTAACTCCCAGACCCATATACTCTGTTACCATCCAGATCTGGAGAAGACAAGACCAAATGTAGAAAGGTTTCTACGACTAAGATTTGAGAGCAGAGAAACTTGAATTATGACCTTTCAACAATCCAAATTACCAGTTAATCCCCAAAGTGTGATTATAGTATAGTGGATGCATCTTGCAGAGCAGTAGTTAAAAGGTCATTTATTTGGAGATATGATTGGCTGAGATTAAAGCTCCTGCCAGACTGTGAAGAAGTCGGTCCTTAATGTGTCTCCCTGCTATAGGTGACATAAAAAGACTGGAGGAAGAAGAGATGGACATATGCAGTCTGATTTTTACTCGCAGATGCACTTTTTTTTCAATTACTCTGATGCATCTAAGTTTAGCAGAGACGGTCCAGTCATATCATGGCCCGTATACCCAAAGCAAGACAAAAGAAAGTCAGGCAGGTGTGCAAAGGCTACATTCAGGAGTGGATGGCAGTTTAAAACATTGAGAAGCCTGGGGGTCATCAGGACCATGACTTCAAAAGGGGAACTGTCGTGATTCATCCTGGTTACCCTTTTCCCCATATCCCCCTCTTTACCTCTGTGGAACATTGAAGGTCACTTAGTGTTTGCAAAAGAAAACAAAAGCTATAACCCAGGACCAGTGGTTACCAGAATCCTCAAAGTTGGTCGAAGTTGCAGTTTTGAAGCAGACCAAAGCTAGGCTGATATCCCATTAGTACCTAGACAGCAAGTAATCCAGGTACCTTCCCTGCAAAATTAACTACTATAAGGGGCTGTATTGGAAGTACCAAAATTAGAGGAAGTTGCAAGTTTTTACTCGAGGCTGTCTTCAGTGACCAGAAAAGAAAGCACATGGGATACCAAGACTGAGTAAATTCTTGAATTAACCCACGTTTTCAAAATGTTAACTCTTCAAGGCCTCCTAGCCGTCTTTGCCTCCTTAGGCATTTTTTGTCACACTGGACCTGAAAGATGCTTGTATATACTTGGAGCCAGTGGTGCAGATTTGAAGCAAGGTGACAGTATTTCAAATGGATAGCTTTCCCTTTGGCTTGTCTAATGCACCCTGTTTTGTTTTGTTTTTTTTTTTTTTACAGGATGTTTGGCAGCAGTTACATATAAATCAGCATGTGGACTATTGCTTTATAGAATTAGACTCCCTGAAGGGGATTGGTTTTGAAAGCAGCATCTTTCTGTCAAGCTTGACCTCACAGAAATTTTTCTTTTCTGTGGGATACATTTGGACATGCATTTACAGAAGGCTTTCTTCACAGGGGATAAATTACTCTGACTGTGTTTATCCAGGGTATCCAAGAGAAGGAGCTTGACCACAGGAAGGGTAATTCCTCAAGATTCTAGGGTAAGTGGTGTAATGCATCGTTGTGGTACTCTTGGCGAGACCTACATGAGAAAGTGGTACCTCAAGAGTACATGCAACACTCCCAGCCCTTATTAACCTTTATTCGTCTCCTACTTTGAAGAGAGAGAGCCATCATAGTGGAAAGTGCAGGTTGTCTTCAGTTGGGGTGTGCTTTTCAGAGTTGCACAACCTACACAAGCTTCTCAGATTTCACTTTGGGCCTGATAATGGGACATCTGAAAGTCTGGGATGCATGGTGTAAAGGTATGAGAGAGAAATGCAGTCTGACGGAAGATAGCATTATGAGCATATCTGGGTGTAGTATACTTTCCAAATCCTGAAAACATTACATGTTTTGTAGCGTCAAAGTTGAGGGGGGGCACTTTCTGCATCCTCTGAAGATTAGAAGTTCAGGCATGAGAGTTAACCACAAATCAGGACTTTTCCATCAAGTTGGCCTGCATCCATTCCTGGAGGCCTGTCTCAGCTGAGCAGATGTCATATAGACCTCCTACAAATAGATATTGGACTTGCAGACTTCCAGAATCTGACCAATTCATGTGCTAGAAGCACTTCCCTTTCCCAAAAAATGGGCAGCTGAGAAAGTTCTGTAGTAGAAAAGCAGACGTTAATCAGTCACTGTTGCAGTACTGATTTCTTGAGACTTGCTTCCCATGCAGAAGCCCACAACCAGCCTTAGTACCAGAGATTTAACCTTCCCCCACCCGGTGGACATCTGCAAACTCATGTCCAGATGTTGCGGTATGGCATGCGTCAGCCAGTGCCATATTCAGTTTGTTCTTGCCATGTAGTCTGATGTTTCACAGCATGTTTCTTAGCATTGTTAGTCTGTTGGAGCGTCTTGAATTACCAGAACATTGAGACCTCAGGTAAGTACTCCATTGGGGACATTTCTCCATTTTTAGTGACTGTTCATCATCATTCGCTTTCAAGAAAGTTAACTGGATTTCTTGTGAGAAGCAGCACTCTCCACAAATGTTTTCATTCCTACTGCATTTTCTGCTTAGGTCCACAGCACAAGTTTCTAACTGACTGGTCTGTGCTAAGTTTAATTCTAGAACTATTAAATGTAGGTCAGAGTCCCTTCAGTAACATGGATTCCGGTAAGGTAGGGCTTTTGCACACTTCTCCACCAGCTGATTCTCAGGACATCATTCTTGTAGTGTAACATTAAGCTTCTGGAGGAGGAGGACATCTGGGACATGGGGCATTTCTCTGTCCAGACTTTTGACAAAAGTTGTCGCTGATGCAAATGACATGCTTTTTGTAGGCCCCTGGTCCGATGCTAGTTAGGCTGGAGGCTTCTAGTACAATCTCTCTGGAGGGCACAACCTTTGTCTCAACCCACTATCATATCATTCTGTCTCTTTATAGAACTTTGGCTGGTGCAGAGCTTCATGGACGAAATGAGGACTAGGCAACCAGCCCTGCAAGAACGTCCTGCGACAGTTATGCCCTTGTGGAAAAAAGGGGACATTTTTCTCCAGGGAGATTGATTCCCCAAAATCAGAGGATGAGGAGGAACTGGCTTATGCAGAACACTTCACCATTCAGACCTGTGAAGACTAGTCATATGACACTCTGCCCTTAAATTCACCTCATGAGGATCTAACTTTTGGAGACCCATAGAATGAAGGAAGCAGTCAACTCGGAATCTAGGGAATTCCTGAACACACAAGCTTGCTTCTGAGAGCTTCTTAAACCTTCTCAACCCCTAGACCTTTGACAGTTCCTCTAGTGTATGTTGTATTGGAGGATGCATTGAAGACTTATCACTGCACCTTGAGTCCTTTCCCTCTGGTTCTCTGAAGCCTTGACTGCCTTTGTGTGGTGTTTGAGTAAAATAAGCACCTTTATAAAAACCCAATGGTGGATCCAGCAAGGGTGTCTACAGAATCTGCTACAGGGGCCATTGGATGTGTATCCAAGAACCCCTTAAGTGATAGGAAAAGCAGGCTGCTAGACAGTTTTGGCAAGAAAAGTTGTACATCATTTGTATTGGCCAGTGGGCTCTTAACTGCCAGTTCCACATGCTAAAATGCCTTGTCATGTCCTATTCCCATGTTGCAGGATTCTTAATGTGGGATTCCCTGCCTCAGGCGACCCAGACATCTGCGCCTATACAAAAGCTTAAGCCTGGTTGCTGTAGGTGCTTGGGACGTCACACAAGGCCATAAACCAGGGACCTTAAATGTGATGTCTGCACGCACAGACTTCAGAACTTTTCAGCTGCAGTCAAACAGATCGATTGCATCACTCCTTTACTATCAAGACGTCTAAAGCTAAGTACCCCATTGGGGATTTTATTTTTTGCTACTGCTTAAGCTTGGTTTGCTGTTCCCCTCCATTTAGCTGATGTCCACTAAGAAGGGTAAATGCTAATGTGTGGGCATCAGATTCCACATAAGGACTCACACGACTGTTTTTTTTGCCTAGGCTGAGAACACGACCATACCTCTTGTCCCATTTGCTAGTCATTCATCCCAAAGATGCTCTGAAGCTGTTTGGCCACCCTTAATCTTCACTTAGAAAATGAGAGAAATAAATTAGCACTTGGGATGGATCCCAAGTGTGCTGCCCAGGCGGAGCCACCACGCAAAAAGACCAAGATGTCACAGCCTACTACTTCTGCCCCTCTGCCATCGGACACCCTACCAGCTTCTGATTTAGGAGTTGAGGGACGTCCGTTAGGGCAGTCTACTACTTTGACTCCCCTAGAGGAAGCCACTTAGGAAGTAACAGCCGGCATGTTCAGGGAGGCAGCTCAGACATCTCTTCCTACTGATGTCGAGGGGGAACCAGGCCTGGCAGGACGCCTGACTGGGACACCACAACCTGAAGCCCCAGCCCCAACTCAGGGCCCTGAAACTAGGCCTTCTCCTGGGACTACTCCTTTGAAAAGAAAACAAAAAACAAGCATCTATCTCCGTCTGCAGAGGAATTACCTGTCTTGCATTCCTTCACTCACTTCTTGATGCAGGCCTTCATGGCTGTTAGGCCCTTGGCCTCTTAACTCTCCACCATTTCTGTTTGTTTCCCTAGGCCTGCCTCAGCTTCTTCATTTCACCTTCCCACTTCTCGTAGAGAAGAAGAGGAGGAGGAGGTTTACCCTTCATCTTCAGATGAGTCAATTACTTATTCATCACAAATTGCCTCTCCATTGGAATACTGTTCCCCTGATAAGGAATCCATAGAAGGGAACTCTTCTCCAGAAGACATCACCTTTGGGGAGACCATTACCAAAATGAAAGTATATCTCAAACGGGACACTTCCCAAATGACAAATTCAAAACGGTATTTTGAGTTGCTACAAATTGAATCTCCCTCCCCGTCTGCCATTCCACCAGTTATACCTGCTTATCTTGATGCAGTCTCTTCAGCATCAAAAAATCCAGATTCACAGCCACTTGCTAATAAGAGACCAGCCTGTTTCTATAAGGTGCCTGATGATCATACATTCCTGGTGAAACCCCTCCTTGGCAGACCCGGCAGTGATTGCTGTATCCCCTGACAAGCAGTCAAGCCTAATTCCCTCCTCATCCCTTTTGCCTACTGACAAAGACGGTAAGAATATGAACAGGATAGACAAGGTTTATACCAACTACCAAACTCGTATGAAAAAATATGCCTTAGGCTTAGTATCCCAAGCATCTGAAGTAGTTAACTTCATTTGATCAGCAACCTGTGGGTATCTGATCCGATCCGGATCCGAGCCGGCAGCTTTCCAAGCTAGAGATCAGAGCTCTTAGCTCCTCCCCCTTACCCATAACACCCTGCTACCTCCCTCCAGTCCTGAGATCTCGTTTGCCGCGGCTTCTAGAAGCACGAGAGATGAGCTCTTGGCGGTTTGTGAGTAGACTTAGAGGGTTTTATTCTCTAGTTTTACTATCCAGTTTCTTCATAAACAGTGTGTTCCTTCGACCCTAGTAAATTAAAAAAAAAAAAAAAAATTATTTCTGTTAGTAGTTTGTTATAGTTCCCCCTTCCCCTTATCTGTGTGTGAAGGTGTGTTTTTGCTAAAATGGCTGAATGCCCTAAGGCCGTATTTTCTAAATGCTCTGAGTGTGGCCATAAGCTGTCCCCAGCCGATGGTCACACTCGGTGCGTTATATGCCTGGGGATGGCACGTCTTTCTTCAGGCTGCAAAGTTTGTGCGGCTTTTAACCCCCGGGCTTTGAAGGACAGGAGGACCAAGCTAATCCTGGCGGGCCTTATGCCCGCGGATTCTGCTTCGTCCTCTTCTCCCTCTGTGGCACCAGCTGCGGCTGTTCCACCTTCTGTTCCTACACCTCTGGCCGGGACTGAAACTCCCGCTGCGGTCCAGGGAGAGAGGGACTCCAGGAAAAAAGACAGAAGGGACAAGGAGCGTGACAGGGAGAGGCATAGGAGCCACAAGCGGCGGGCCAGTTCTGCCCCCGCGGCCCCGCCGGCTAAGCAGCTCTGCTCACCCCTGAAGGCCTCCGGGTCTTCCCCCTCTCGGCTTCACTCTCCACGATTTTCTCCGGAGCCGGAGGAGGAGACCCGGTCACCTTCAAGGTCGTCTAGGCGGCCTTCCCGGCCAGCCTCTGCTGCTTCATCCAGATCCACTATGAGCCTTTCAGACGCGGACATGGACCGGATGATGCGTTGCTTCCTCCAGGTCCAGATGCAGATGGGATTGCTCTTGCCCCCCCCCCCCCCGTCAGGGGGGAAGCTCTGCCCCCTTCTTTGCCCCCATTGCTCCTTCTCCGATCCAATATCGGGTTTGAGCCATCGTAGCCGGGGTGTCAACGCAGATAGTAATCGCTACTTCGCCGACTGTACCCACGAGATTGTCTGGTCCTTTTTCGGATCCGAGCTCTCAGGGCCGTGAGCCGAGCCTCAGATCCAGAGGGGTTAGTGTCTTTGGCTCCTATGCGGTTGGAACGCAATGCCCTTTCGGATCCGATCGCGTCTACTCCGGTACGGATCCCAGGGAGAGCAGTTCACCCTTGGCCTTCAACGTCCTGGAGAGGGTCCTTTCGAGGGATTCGAGGCCCCAGGCTCATGCAATGGATCCACCCGCGATTCCCTCGCAGACGGGCCTGTCTTCCATCATCCGGCCCCAGGGACAGCCTGCGTCTACGTCCCAGATGGTTCCCCTAGAGGAACAGGATCTGGTTGGTGAGCCCTCCTCGGACAGCCCCCCCGAGGAGGTCCCTCACAAACAAAAGTGTAAAAGGAGGCACTTGGACTCCCCAAGTCCATCACAGAAGACACTGACTTGGAGGAAGGGGAAGGTTCCCCCAGGTCACCCCCTGAGGACGTCTCCTTTGGAGACATCATGGAGATGCGCATTAAAGGGGGGTGGTCAGCCCAAAAACCTTCCTCGGATGAGTCTGTGTTTTTGGAGGCATTTGACGCAGGCCCATCTACCTCATGGGTGTCCCCTCCGGCCTACCCTCTGGTAGACCTTATAACTACCAGGGCGTGGAAGGAGCCGGACACTGTAGAGCCGATACCCAGGAGACCAGATAAAATCCTTAGCCCCCCGCACAGACAGGACAGCGTGGAGCAAAGGTTCCATAATAGATGCCATGGTTCCTCGGTACATCCTCCAGACAAGGAGTCTCGGACGATGGACCGCATTGGAAAGCGGATGTTCGCTTCAGCCACCTTCTCTGTAAGGGCGCTGAACTACTTGGCACACATGATTCGGCTTCAGCGAGACCTAATCAGAGTACGCTGGGTCACCCCCAGAGTCCATGTCGGCCGAGGACAAACAAACCTTCTCGCCACGATTGGCCACTCTAAAGTTGATATCCAACACTTCTATGCGGCTTCTCTCCCATGCCACGGAGGGGGCCGCTATAGCCAGCGGAGCAGGCATCGCCTTACGGCGTCATGCCTGGCTCCGTCTTTGCAACTTAGTGGAACCCTTCAAGGCGTCCTTCGCGAACGCTCCCTTTGA
Organism: Protopterus annectens; assembly: GCF_019279795.1. Taxonomy (NCBI): domain Eukaryota; kingdom Metazoa; phylum Chordata; order Ceratodontiformes; family Protopteridae; genus Protopterus; species Protopterus annectens. The sequence goes on along the minus strand of NC_056748.1, from coordinate 268,373,866 downwards.
CTGTTCTATGCTGTTTGGCAATACCGTCCGCGATAAGTTCTCCAAAGTGAGAAAGACGGGAAGATGTCTGCCATCGGAATCCACTTCTCGGCTCCTCAAAGGTCCTTTTCCAGGAACCAGAGAGGACAAAAGAAGATGTGGTTCCGGAAATCTCAACAATCCCGTTTCACTCCGGACCCTTCGTCCTTTAGAGGCAGGGGAGGACAAGGTGGATGCTGGCCCAGAGGCAGAGGGGGGCCCAAGAATTTTGGGTCGAGGGAACCCTTTTCCGATCGACCCGCGCAGCAACCCTGAGGGTTGCCAGACTGCTCCTCTCTGGAGGCAGTCAGGGAGCGTTTCTCGGAGCATCTAGCACATTGGGAGTCCACGACAGATCGCTGGGTGCTCCGAATAATATCCAGAGGTTACTCCATTCCCTTCATGAATCCTCCCCCTCAATTGGGGTGCCTCCCAGATGTCCCACCCCATCAGAGGGAGGCAGCAGCCTTAGAGATAAAAGAGCTGCTAAGAAAGAGCCATCCAGCACGTCCCCCCAGGTCAGTCCGGATCAGGCACTTACTCCAGGTTCTTTTTGGTGCCAAAAAATACGGGGGACCTAAGGCCAAATGTTAAGTTGTCATTCTTGCTGGATGGGTTAGGAGCCGATCCTCGGCTCCGACTCTGCCTATACTATAGCTCGAGAGCTATTTTTACCGGCTCGAGGCAGCCCTATATCCCACAATACCATGCGCTGACTCCCCAGATCTCGTTTGCCGCTTCGCTGCGAGGTTGCCTTTTTTTACCGGCTCAGGTCAGTAAAGAGAATTTTTCAATGGAACTAGTTTTTCAGATAGTTTTTCCAGATCCTACTTTAGGTCCCTATCAATAGTTTTATTCATTTCAACCCTTTTGTAGCCCTTCTTCCCTTCCTTTTAGTTATTTCTTATAATTGGGCCTACGGGCTTTAGCTTAGTTCCCCCACCCCTTAGAGTGTCTGTGTGTGGGTGTGTTAGTCAGTTCCCTTAACTCCTTTCTGGGTATAAGTTGAGAGTGTGTGGGCTGACTGTTTTTCTGTTTTTAGGACTATGTCCAAAGACGCTAAGGTCTCGGGATTCAAGAAGTGTGACTCGTGATGTCAGAAAATGTTTGACAGATGGTCACACTTCTTGCGTCTACTGCTTGGGGCCTTTACACCTGCAGGACTCTTGTTCCGTCTGTCACGGATTTAGTTAGAGTCCTGCAGGAGCGTCGTAATAAGCATTTTAAGGGGCTTATTGAAGCCCGATGACTCCCCGTCCAAGTCTGGCTCGGGGAAGTCTTCAAAAACCACCAAACCCTCGGCTCCAGCTTCTGAGTCTAGGACTGGTACAACTGAGATGGCTCCGATATCGGCTCCAATCGTATCCGAAGCGAGCAAGGTCGTCTCCGCTCCGAAACCTGCATCGGAACCGACTCCAGCGCGCAAGCGCTCTAGATCCCCCTCACTAGAATCCGTCCGATCGGCTCAGAGATCACCACTCCTATCGGAGCGGTGTCATAGGACTCAATCATCCAGGTCATCCAGGCTTTCCGACCACGATATTGAGAGGGTGGTCAGTAGACTCATAAAATCTCAGGCACTAGCCCAAATGCTGCAAAGCCCGTATTACCAGACTGTGGCTCCCTTGGTACCGCCATCGATTCCTCCTCCGACTCACCTTTCTAGTTCGGAGCCAGAGTTTGTCGGAACCGTAACCTTGCCCACGTCTGAGCCGATACTTCCACCTTCGGCTCTGTCGACTCCGACTTCTTCATTGGTTCCGTCCGTGGAGAGGTCCGGGCGCCGGGACTCCATTGTCTGCTCCGAGGGGGCGAGTGGCATCGGACCCTTTTCCGACCCCGCTCTCCCTCTCGGAGCTTCGGCTCTGGTTAGTTCGACCCCGACATCATTCTTGGAGCCTTCTCTGTCGGTGCTGGGAGCGGTTTGGGTCTCTTCGGAGCCGGGACTGCCTTTGGTGCCTAATAGGGGAGCCTTCGAGGTGATGAGGAGCGTGCTGGACCCAGTGTCCACTCCAAGGTTAAGTTCTGCAGCTCCTCCCTCTACAGTGCCTGTTATGGTCTCTGGCCATCCTCCAGCATCTGACAGCAGAGATCCAAAGTGTAGGGTACCCACTTTGGGTGTCTCCTCCTCTTCCGAGGCCTCCCCTGAAGCTTCAGGGAAACCCCCTAGGAAAAGAAAGTGAAAGAGGAAGCACATAGACTCCCCCGAGTCTGTCACGTCGGACACCGACTTGGATGAGTCTGAGGGTTCCCCGAGATCCCCCTCTGAGGATGTCTTCTTTTTAGACATCCTAGAGATCCTGAAACAGAGGGGAAATTGGTCCACTCTCAAACCCTCCGAGGACGAGTCGGTTTACCTTCATGCCTTTGGATCTCGCCCTTCCACCTACTGGGTGTCTCCCCCTTTCGACCCACTAATGGAAGTAGTGGCCAGAAAGGCGTGGGCGGCTCCTGACTCAATGGAACCTACCCCTAGGAGGCCCTCTAAATTTATTTCTGCTCCGGAGGACAAATCCTTTCTGACCAAAGGTGTTTCAGTTGATGCTATGGTGGTAGCAGCAGCCACTAAGAAGGAATTGGCTGATCCTTCTGTACCTGTTCATCCTCCTAACAGAGTCCAGGACTATGGACAGGTACGGTAAGCGGACATTTGCTTCAGCGACCTTTGCTATGTGATCGCTGAACTATTTGTCATTTCACCTGCCTTCAGAGATACTTGCTCAAAGAACTGGGCGAAACCGTACAGGATCCTTCTGCTGCGGGGTATCAGGACAAGATGAACTCCCAGCTGGCTACCCTGAATTCCATTGTCAACTCCTCCATGCGGCTTATCTCCTACGCAGCCGATGGAGCGAGTAGTGCCGCAGGCACAGATGTTGCGTTGAGACGTCACGCTTGGATGTGACTCTGTAACTTTGCCGATCCCTTCAAGGCGTCCTTCACCAACACCCCCTTTGATGGTTCAGAATGGTTTGGACCTCGGGTGAAGAATACCCTCACCAGATGCGAGCAAGATGGTAAGACTCTCTGCCGTGGGAGTCCACTTTTCCACACCTTCTATACCTTATCCTAAGGGCCAGAGGGGTGGAAAGATGTGGTTCCGCAAACCACAGGGAGTCGCGCCTGCCGCACGTGGTGAATTTCCCCCCAGGGGCAGAGGGGGTCCACAGAACCAGGGTTCCAGGGAATCCTTCCCTGACCAACCCTTTCAGCGTCCCTGAGAAGCTGCCCGACTGTCTGCCTTCAGAGGCAGTTGGGGGAAGATTATCTCTGTACCCGGAAGCCTGGCAATCCCTCTCCCAAGACAAATGGGTACAGTCGATCATATCCGAGGGTTACAAAATTCCCTTCATTTCCCCTCCGGTACAACCGCCAAGACCCCTACCCAGACGTACCACCCAGACAAAGGGGTCAGGCACAGCTAGAAATAAACAAAGCTGTTAAAAAAAAAAGTCATCCAGGCAGTCCCAGCAGATCAGCTAGGATCCGGAATCTACTCCAGATTATTTTTGGTACCAAAAAAGACAGGAGACTGGAGACCCATTTTGGACCTCAGCAGATTGAACAACTCTGTACAAAAGACAAAATTTCGGATGGTAACACTGCAGTCCATTCTACCCTTTTCGGGCAGAGACAACTGGATGTGCTCGTTAGACCTCTAGGACGCATACTATCATATAAAGATACACAGGCGCTCCAGGAGGTTTCTCTGCTTCCGGCTGGGAGCCAGTCATCAATTCAGAACCCTGCCCTTTGGTCTCACCAGAGCCCCCTGGGTGTTCACCAAATGCTTGGCAGTGGTCATGGCTCACCTGAGACAAAAAGAATTCCAGGTGTTTCCATATTTAGATGACTGGCTCATTTCCGCTACCACCAAGCAGCATCTTATAATGGCCAGGGATTACACTATTCAACTTTGCAACAATCTAGGTATTTCTATAAATTTTTCAAAATCCTCCTTGTCGCCATGTCAATGTATAAACTTTATAGGCGCCGTGTTAAACACTACAGAAATGCCTGCAACATTACCACCTCAGAGAGTGACAGACATACGACGGAATGTTCAGTTCCTGTTTCAGTCCAACAGAGTTCAAGTCAAGTTAGTACTGAAAGCGTTAGGCCTCATGGCAGCAGCGATCCTTCTCCTCCCATTAGCCCGCTTCCACATGAGGATCCTTCAGTGGATGCTGTTTTCTCAGTGGTCCTTTCAGCAGCTCCCAATGACTCACAACATCTTGATAACCCCATCATGCAAGAATCACCTCTCCTGGTGGATGGTTTCCCCTCAGCTCTTTCAGGGCAGACCCTTTGTTCTCCCCCCCCCCAGTTGCCACAGTGACAACGGATGCCTCCCTGATCGGGTGGGGGGGCACTATCAGGGCAGGACGGTCCAGGGCACATGGCAACAATTAGAATGCCACCTGCACATAAATGTCCTGGAGATGAGAGCGGTGCTTTTAACGTTGCAAGCCCTTCAGAACTCTTCCCACAGGGACTATAGCAATTCAAACAGACAATATGTCTGTGGTGTGGTATATAAACAAGCAGGGCGGAACAAAGTCCTACCCCCCTATGTCGAGAAGCACTCAGACTTTGGCAATGGGTGATTTCCTCTCAACGGTTTCTGATAGCAACGCACATCCCCGGGAAGTCCAACGTCATAGCGGACAGATTGAGCAGAACAATCCTCATGCCTCACGAGTGGTCTCTAAATCAAGCGGTAGCAGACAGAATATTTCAGAAGTGGGGCCAGCCTTGCTGCGATCTTTTCGCAACCCCTCAAAACAGCAAGTGCCTCGACTTCTTCACACTCTTCCCTCTACCAGGCCATCCCCCCAGAGACGCTCTTGTTCACGATTGGTCCCGGGGACTTCTATATGCCTTTCCCCCCTTACCGTTGATCCCGCAATTAATTCAGAAAGCAACCGCATTGAGATCCGAAATGATCCTCACATCTCCGTATTGGCCTCGACAAGTATGGTTTCCACTCCTGCACAGTTATCTACTGGAACAGCCTTGGCATCTGGAACCCCTTCCGGATCTGTTGACCCATCTCATGGGCAAGCTGCATCAGTCTCTTCATTCCGTCAACCTCACAGCTTGGTTGCTCCACCTCCAGCCATAGCCAGGCTTCCCCTTATTTCTCTTCCTGTCCGTGATATCATTCTTGCTTCCCATAAGTCCAATACTAGGAAGACTTATGCGAGTAAATGGAAGCGTTTTTTGCTCTGGGCACAAGCTAGGTCCTTGGATCCATTCCATGCACCAATTCATAAGGTTCTAGACTTTCTGGCGGAGCTTTTTCATTCAGGGTCATCATCAGCCACTATCCAGAGTACAATTAGCGGCCATTGCTAATTTTCATGTGGGGCTCTCTGAAGCACCACAAACTCTGTAAAGCCTTCCTCAAGGGCATCTTCTTACTTAGACCTCCCGTTAAGGATCTGCCTCCACAATGGGATTTAAATTTGGTTCTAACGTCATTGATTTTGCCTCCCTTTGAACCCGCAGCCTCTTGCTCCCTCAAACTTGCTTCTTGGAAAACTCTGTTTTTAGTAGCCATAACATCTGCCAGAAGGGTATCGGAACTCCAAGCCTTGTCTGTCCGTCCCCCTTATTTGGTCTTTCATAAAGACAGGGTAACTCTCAGAACAAACCCTTCCTTCCTACTGAAAGTTTCCTCTGAAGCAAATATAAACCACTCTATTGACTTGCCTGTCTTCTTCCCAGACTACTCAAACAGGGCTTAACAGAAATTACATTCATTGGATGTTCGTCAACTATGGTATCTAGACAGGACAAAACAACTCAGTCAGATCAGCTCTTTCTCTCTTATGCTGAAGGGGAAGAAAGGGCTTCCAGTATCAAAGGTTACTCTTTCCAGATGGTTGACATCCATTATTACCTTTGTCTACGAGTTGAGACACAGGCAACTCCATCTAGGCCTAAGGCTCATTCAACTAGGGCACTATCAACATCAACAGCCTTTCAAGCAAGGTTACCATTAGATGCCATATGTGCAGCAGCTACATGGGCTTCTCAACATACCTTTATTGCCCATTACAAAATTGATATAGCCTCCAGAAATAGAGCTGACTTTGGTTCCACCGTACTCGGGAGTCTGTTCCATTGAGCCACCCAGGACCAAGGTGCTAGGGACGCTGTCCCATCCAGCAAGAATGAAGGCGAGTATGACAACTTAACATTAAGAAGTTATGTTCTTACCATAACGTTCCATGTTAGTTGTCTTCTTGCCTTCTTTCTTGCGTCCCTCCCTCCTGCCCCCTAGCCTGGACAGACTTGAAGGTCTCTGAGTCCTTCTATTTCATGTGATACAATACTTTACGGTTTCCCTGTATCTTTAGTGTTACCAGCAGGGAGTCCGTACATGGAAATGAGGATAATAATAATAAAATTATACTATGTGTTAGCTGCCAACGAGATCTGGGGAGTTAGCGCATGATATTGTGGGATATCGGGCTGCCTCGAGCCGGTAAAAATAGCTCTCGAGTTATAGTATAGGCCGAGTCGGAGCCGAGGATCGGCTCTGAACCCATCCTGCAAGAAAGAAGGCGAGAAGACAACTAACATGGAACTTTATGGTAAGAACATAACTTCTTATTCTTGACCTGTCTACACTGAACCTGTCCGTTTCCAAAGAAAAATTCCGGATGGTCACTATTCAGTCTATTCTCCCCCTTCTGCAGGAGAACGACTGGATGTGCTCCATAGATCTCAAGGATGCGTACTACCCCATTCTAATGGAAAGGCGATCCAGGAGATTTCTCCGCTTTCGGCTGGGAGCCAGCCACCATCAGTTAAGGGTCCTCCCCTTTGGTCTCACCACAGCCCCCAGGGTGTTCACCAAGGTCATGGCAGTTGTAGCGGCCCACCTGAGGCTTCAGGGAATACAGGTCTTTCCTTACCTGGATGACTGGCTCCTCGCCGCCCCCACCAGGTATCTACTATGTTCGGCCAGAGACTATTTCCTGCGTTTGGCCCACCAATTGGGGATCACTGTAAACTACAAAAAATCGTCCCTTCAGCCTGCTCAGGTCTTGGATTTCATAGGGGCCAGAATAGACACGCTTCAGTCAAAGGTTTTCTTGATGCCGGACAGACTCCGCAACCTAACTCTCCACGTCCTAGCTCTTCTACAGTCTCCAGTCCCACAGGCGGAATTAGTCCTGTGGGCTCTAGGGTCTGTGTCTGCGGCTGTCAATCTTTCACCTCTAGCCCGCTTGAATATGCGGGTTCTTCAATGGGCCTTGCAGGTACAGTGGTCCATCCTTCAACATTCAGTATACTCCCCTATTCCCCTCAGCAGGATTTGCAGGGAATCTCTGCTTTGGTGGCTCCATTCCCGAGAGCTTCGGGAAGGGCGGCCCTTTTTGATGCCTCTACCCCAAGCCACAGTGACCACAGACGCTTCTCGACTAGGGTGGGAGGGCGTTGCATGGGCAGAACCGTCCAAGGCACGTGGACTCCAACAGAGACTGTTCTGCATATCAATGTTCTGGAGATGAGGGCGGTGCTTCTAGCGTTGCAGGCTCTCCATGCCCTTCTTTCTCTAGGGACTATTCAGGCAGACAACATGTCAGTGGTCTGGTACATCAACAAACAGGGAGGGACCAGGTCTTACCCGCTCTGCCGAGAGGCCATGAGAGTTTGGGAGTGGGCGATATCTACCAACGCACATTCTGGGTCGGTCCAACATTTTAGCGGACAAGCTGAGTCGAACTATCCTCTCACCTCACGAGTGGTCTCTGAACCCCTTAATAGCGAAACTGATCTTCCTCAATTGGGGTCAACCTTGCTGCGATCTGTTCACGTCGCCTTCGAACGCAAAGTGCAGCGAGTTTTTCGCTCTGAGACCCCCAGAGACACTTTGGTTCATGCTTGGCCATCCGGTCTTCTTTATGCTTATCCTCCTCTCCCATTAATGACAAAATTCTTGCAGAAAGCTCGTCTGTTGGGGAGCATAGTTATCCTCATAGCCCCATTCTGGCCTCATCAAACCTGGTTCCCATACTTGCGGTCTCATCTAGTAGCTCCTCCTTGGATCGTAGATCCCATCCCTGATCTGATTTCTCATCCTTTGGGATTAGAAACCCAGAACCTGGACGACCTCAAGCTTTCCACTTGGTTGATCCAGTTCCGTTAGTGGCTAGGACTCCCGGTATCTTATCCGCAGTTAAATCCATCCTGGTGGCTGCACACAAGCCTTCTATCAGGAAAGTCTACAACAGTAAATGGAAACGTTTTTCTATCTGGGCCGAGCAAAGAAATTTGGATCCCTTTTCAGCTCCCATTCCAGCAGTTCTCGAGTTTTTATCCCACATTTTTAATCACGGGGCCAGTTCTTCAACTGTGAAGGCTCAGATGGCGGCTATTTCCCACTTCCACATCGGAGATAATCTTGGTCCCTTAGCTTCCTCAAAGATCTGCAAGACCTTTTTGAAGGGTACTTTTCTGTTGAGACCTCCTGTCAAGAATGCGGTTCCTCTGTGGGATCTAACCTTAGTCCACCAGGCTCTTACTGGTCCACCCTTTGAGCCTGCAGCTTCGGCTGACAAAGTTTTTGTCTTGGAAAACTGCCTTCTTGTTTCCTATTACCTCAGCTAGAAGAGTATCTGAGATTCAGGCCCTTTGTACCAAACCTCCGTATCTCGTCTTCCATAAAGACAGAGTTTCCCTCAGGACTATTCCCTCCTTTTTACCTAAAGTGGCTTCCGAAGCTTATCTCAACCAGTCCATTAATCTGCCTGTCTTTTTCCCTAACTACCAGAACAAAGGGGCAATACAAACTCCATTCATTAGATGTGCATAGACAATTGCGCTTCTTTTTGCATAGAACCACTGCCTCTTAGAAATCGGAGCAGCTCTTTATTTCCTTTGCCAAGCCATCTTTGGGTAGACCAATAATGAAGGTAACTCTAGCTACGTGGATTTCCAACTGCATTTTGCACACGTATAAAATCTCTGGTCGACCTGAGCTTGTGGGAGTTCGAGCACATTCTACGCGTTCTGTGGCTACCTCCGCTGCATTTTGGTCAAGGGTGCCCTTGGATGGCATCTGTTCTGTGGCCACTTGGGCTTCTTCTCATACCTTTATTATTCATTATAAGTTGGATTTGATATCCAGGGGGAGGACAGCATTTGGCTCTGCAGTGCTCCGGAATATCCTTCCTTGAGGACCTACCAAGTTTTGGTAGCTGGGGACTGTCCCACAGGTTGCTGATCAAATGAAGTTAAGTGCTTCAGATAAAGAAGTTATGTACTCACCATAACGTTCCATCTGAGTAGGTAACTTCATTTGTCAGCAACCGACCCCCCCTCTGTCCCCCTAACCTGTAGTTCGTCACCTGAAGGATTGTTGATTCACTCCTAGTTGGTATCAGGTTAGGATGTTCAGGTGGTTTGTTGTCTTTGGAATTGTGTGCTAATTTGGCAAACTTTATCTGAGGACTGGAGGGAGATAGCAGGGTATTATGGGTAAGGGGGAAGAGCTAAGAGCTCGGATCTCTAGCTTGGAAAGCTGCCCGCTCAGATCTGGATCGGATCCGATACCCACAGGTTGCTGACAAATGAACTTACCTACTCAGATGGATCGTTATGGTGAGTACATAACTTTTTTCCTGTCCTCCTTGCTTGACTCCCCTAACAAGACAGAGCTAGCATCAAAACTGCCCCTGGCTTCTCAAGTGACCAGACATTCTATCAGATGCAGTTATGATGCAGCAGAGCCTTCTGCAAGGTTCATTGCTTCCGCATCAATGCTACGCAGATGCTCATGGCTTCACCTTCAACCCCTGCCAGAGGATTTCAAGTGCAAAATTCTTGATGCCGCTCTAGACCACAACCTCCTGTTTGGGAAACAGTCTGCAGAACTCTCTCTAAAAACCTTCAGGAGAAAAGCAAGAATCTTTAAGATATTAGACACCTTCTGGTGTCTCCCATTCCTAAATACTAGAGAAATTACCCTGCTAAGACTATCTTTGTCAGGAGGACTCCCTCTGCTACTCCATCCCCTTCCAGGCATAGGAAAGGAGGCAGACTACTTCCAGACCAGCCTCCTCTCAAACTACCCAAAGACGGCCCTTTCATAACAGAAACTGCTCCAGCAACGCGTGACTGCCTTGCCCACATCCCCCACTGTCTACTCCTTTGGAGAAATAACACCACAGACCGCTGGATGTTCGTGTTGCACTGCTGCAGCCATTACACTTGGGTTATCCTGCCGTCAGGCGGTCCCGTAGTTGGCCTGAGTTCCAAAGTCTTGGTCCGGCGTCGGTTGCCGTCGCCTCTTCCCTGATGTCAGTGCGACAGGGGTATATTAGATGCAACTGACGCCATTTTCTTCAATCTTTCTTGCCGCACGGTGCCCGAAGCAAAAGCAGTTAGCAAGTGCCGGTCGGCTAACTCCTTAGATTTTCCTTCCGAATCCAGAACTGAAGTCTTCTACAAAGCTAAGTACCCCATTGGGGAAACTTTTTCTTGCCACAGACCGATGTCTGTAAAAGTCAGTAACTGTATTTCTTGTGGGGAGCAAATACCTCATAAGGATTTCCATTCTTATTGTATCCCATGCCTAGGCCCAGACCACGACGTCACTGGTTGTCTGTTTTGTGCTAGGTTTAACAAGCGCACTATTAGACGTCTGTTTGATTTTGCCCATTATTTTGGCAGAAAATTCAATTACACCATGCCGTCGGATTTACTAACGACTGGACTACACAAAAAGTGCAAAGACAAGGACAGACGTCCGAGGCCCAAATCTGACAATGAAACCTCTTCTAGGCTAGTCTCCGGCTGTCAGCGAGGCGCTTTTGCAGCCCCTGACATCTGCTTCCTTTGAACCCCAGGCCGCTTCTGACTCCCACGTGGAGGCGGCTGGGCCTTCAGACGCTCCAGATTTACAGCCTACTGTTACCCACCCTTTAGAAGGATTCTGAGTAGCTGAACAACCCGTAGCTTCAGAGGGTGTTTTCAGACCTACTCAGCTAACCATTAAATCTTCTGCTAAGTCTAAAACTCCCATAAAAACAAAGAAACAAACTCAACCTTCACCAGGACAGGCCTCCATGCCTAAGAGACAAATGCTCAAAATGGCCTAAGACTTAGTCACTCTGATCAGGGGGGTCCCAACCCCCTCCTTATAAAAGACCTAGACAGGATGCAGACTGACTCCTCCGACCAGGTATCTGTCTCCTCTGATTCCTCCTCAGACGTAGGATATTCTTTACCCCCTTATGAGGATTCAAATGCTGAGGGAATCCATTCCTTCAGCCTCTCCGCCAGAGGACTACTCCTTTGGGGAAACCTTGCATACCATGAGGGAGCATTTCCATTGGGAGGGCCAGGAATATTCAGATTCCAAGAAAAGGCTCAGAGATTTCCTTTTATTGCCACACACAGACCCCTTGCTATTCCGCCAGTGTTAGATATTGTGGATGATGTGTACTCTGAATCCAGCTTAAAATCCTGATTCCTTACCTCCTGCCCCAGTAAAGCCGGACAGATATTAGAGTCCCTGACTCTCATAAATTTCTGTATAAAAGCCCTACTGCTGATCCTGAAACTATTTCTCAGGGCCCCAAAGGGGTAAAGGCCTCCACAGCAAAGAATCCAGTCCCCTGTGACAGAGATTCCAGAGTATTAGACAGATGGGGGAAGAAAGTATATACATCTGCAACTTTAGCAATTAGGGCCTTAAACTGCCAGTTTCACATGCTTTAAATAACAGCAATATTTGATGTCTCAGTTAAAACAAAAAATGCAACCAAACTCAGACCCTCCAAATTATAAAGAAATGCAGGATTTATTACATTCAGCTGAACAAGTGGGAAAGCATACTTTGCAATGTAGTTTTGATTCATTAGAGGCCTCCTGCAGAGCAGCAGTTACAGGATCTGTCATTAGAAGACAGCCTTGGTTAAAAGAGCAGACGTTACCAGAACACGTTAAAGCAAAATTATTGGATGCACCATTGCAGCAGGATGTTTTATTTGGAGTTAAGGCTGAAGAGGTATTAAAGAAAGTGGAGGATAAGGCAAAATCTATGCAAACAGTGAAGGATTTTTTAACAGGTTCAGCCTCCTCGCTTTAGCAGAAATTGGCCAACAAAGAATTGGTCCTTTCCTGCTACAGACAGACCTCAGAGGGGCAGATACAGACGTCCAAGAGGTAGAGGTCAACCACAAGGTCCATACAGGCCTCGACAATGAGGAGCATCAACCCAAAAAGAAGGGGAAGGCAGGCCTCAACCGTACAAAAATCAGCCCCAATGACTTCCCCCTACAGCTGCCAAACAAATCCCTCTTGGCAGCACCCTTGGAAGGAAAACTGTCACTTTTCTGTCACAATTGCCATATGATCACCAAAGACAAATGGGTTCTCAACATTGTATCTCAAGGTTACAGATTCCACTTTCTCACACTGCCAAGACTAAAAGGAATGCCAAATCTGCCACCACATCAATGGGCAGAGGCTCAGACAAATCTCAGCACTCATGGGCATGAGAGCTATTCAAAAGGTACCAACACAGGAGCAAGGCCAAGGATTTTACTCAAGACTCTTTCTGGTTCCCAGAAAGGACGAAGCCTGGAGGCCCATTCTGGATCTTTCTTCTCTAAATACTTACCTGGATGTCCCAAAATTCAAAATGTTGACACTACAACAGCTACTTCCCATGCTGCCCAAGAAAGCTTGGCTCGTTACTTTGGACCTCAGAGGCATACCTGCATGTCCCTATCAGACAAAACTGCAGAAGATACCTCAGATTCATTGCTGGTTCAATGCACTACCAATTCTCTGCACTGCCCTTTGGCTTATCTACTGTGCCCAGAGTCTTCACCAAGTGCCTGGCACCAGTAATTGCATTTTGCAGACAGAAAGGAATTCAAATTTACCCGTACCCGGACGACTGCCTGATACAAGCAGAGAGCAAGGACATTCTTCTAAAGCATCTGGCATTTGTAAAAAGGTTATTAAGTTGCCTAGGGTACACAGTAAACGAAAAGAAGTCAAAACTAGTGCCCTCACAAGAGAGAATTTTCCTGGGTGCCAGCTTGAATACAACGGCCCAGATGGCTTATCTCACGCCAGACAAGCAAAGACAACTGACTCAATATTTTCAATTGATAACAACAAAAACCCAACTCCCTGCAAGAAAAATTCTGCAGGCCTTGGGTTGTATGGCATCTTGCATACTACTAATTCCATATGCCAGACTGTATATGAGGAAACTACAATGGTACCTAAAGAGTGTCTGGTCTCAACACTGTCAGAGTCTGGAAACAGTAATACGACTAATTCCTTGCCTTCAACAGGAGTTTCAATAGTGGGCTCAAGCATGTCACCTCAACAAGGGACAGCCTTTCACTCAACCCACAGCCAGGCAAACACTGACAGCAGATGCATCGGATTATGCCTGGGGAGCACACATGGCAGGAAAATGTATTCAGGGCGAGTGGACCTCAGAGCAAAAGGCATCTTCGTATCAATCAAAAAGAGATGCTAGCTGTACAAAATGCCCTCATAGCTTTCAAGGGTCTTCTGCATCCAGGACAACTACTACTAAAAACAGACAACACCACTGTTATGTGGTACATAAGCAAGGGGGCACTCATTCTTATCACCTCTGCAGACAGGCCATGACCTTGTGGAACACAGCTCTAACCTATCAAGTACATCTGCAAGCACAATTCCTGCCAGGAAAGAAAAACACACTGGTAGACTTAAGCAGAAACATCATGGACCCACACAAGTGTAAATTATATCCACATATTTTCAGAATGGTAACTCAAAAATGGTGGAGCCCGGACATAGATCAATTTGCATCCCCAATGAACTGCCAACTACAGAGATTCTGCACAAGGACTTACCACCACCAAGCATGGAAAGTGGATGCCCTCTTATTCAGCTGGAAAATCCTACAAGTATATGCTTTCCCACCACTACCTCTCCTTCGAAAGGTGCTCATAAAAGCCAGACAAGAAAAACCAGAGATGATACTGATTGCTCCAGACTGGCCACGCCAACACTGGTGCCCAGTCTTAAAGAACTTAGCACAAGGTCCACCATGGATTTTGCCTCAAATACCACATCTTCTGACCCAGCTCAACAATCAGATTCTTCACAGCCAGCTAAAGACTTTAAACCTGGCTGCATGGCAGATCCTTTAGTCAAGCAGGCATTGCCTCTCCCAGAGCTGTAATGGATGTCATTCTGGAGGCCAGAAGGCCTAGCACCAGGAAAGCCTATTCGGATAAATGGAAGAGATTCTGTGCCTGGAACCAGGCTCATGGCCTTGACCCACTTGTCCCACATATCCCTCAGATACTACAATATTTAACTGAGATGCTGGAAAAAGGCCTCTCCTTTTCATCCATCAAGCTCCACGCCTCTGCCATCTCTGCTGATTACAACATGGATCCACCCATTTTTTTCTAATCCTTTGCTAAAACAGTACCTCAGAGGAGATAAAAAACATAAGACCGTCCCGTAGAGCACCAACTCCAACTTGGGACCTTAACTTTGTGTTGGAAAAATTAACTTTACCTCCTTTTGAGCCAGCTAACACAGCAGATTTAAAATGTCTCTTGGAAAACTGCTCTGCTCCTGGCAATAACCTCAGCACGAAGAGTTTCAGAATTATAGGCACTAATGGCAGTGGAACCCTTCATCATTTTCCACCAAGACAGGGTGTCTTTAAGAACAAACCCCACTTTTATGCCTAAGGTCGTATCAAGTGTGGCTCTAAACCAAACTATTCACTTGCCAACTTTCTATCCAAAACCACAGAATAAAGGGGAGAGACTTCTGCATTCCTTGGACATTCACAGGCGGTTGCGCTTCTACTTGGACAAAACCAAAGCTTTCAGGAAAACTGAGCAATTGTTTGTAGCATATGCTGCAGGGTCTCGGGGAAAAGCCATTTCAAAACAGACCATTTCAAAATGGATAGGACACTGCATACGTTTCTGCTATACACACCATGGGAAACCTGTACCTAACAACATTAGGCCTCATTCCACCAGGGCTACAGCCACTTGAACTGCCTACCTCAGAGGAGTACCTACCAAGGAAATTTTGGAAGCAGCAACTTGGAGTTCTGTGCATACCTTTACCAAGCATTACTATCTGCCTCTTTGCTCCAAATCCAGAGCTGGCTTTGCCACTGCAGTGCTGCAGGGCCTTATAGCCACCCCTAATGCCTTATAGAACCAGCCACCCTACCTCAGCTTTGGGATTCTATCAAAGTGTAATGACTGCAGCAGTGTAACACGATGAACATAGTACAGTTTTGTACCTACCATAAATGTAGATGTTAGAGTGTATACACTGCTGCAGTCCAGGTTACCCTCCCTCCTTTCCCTCTTACTTGCTGGTATGTACCTAAGCTTTATACCCTTTACTACCTTTGGGGAGTATTTGCTGGAAACTGAAAGTTCTTTTTATTATTTTTCTTATGTATGTGTTATTAGCAATTTACATTGCCTACCTTTTTAGGGGCACCTGACATCTGGGACAAGAAAAACTGAAGAAAGTGGCATCGGCTGCATCTAATATACCCTGTCGCACTGACGTCAGGGAAGAGGCGACAGCAACCGACGTCGGACCAAGACTTTGGAACTCAGGCAGACTACAGGACCGCCTGACGGCAGGATAACCCAAGTGTAATGACTGCAGCAGTGTACACACACTAACATCTACATTTATGGTAGGTACAAAACTGTACTATTCTGGCAGTAGTAGAAGAGGATTATTTCCTGTCTTGGAAAGAAAGACCCCTGCAAGGGGCATTCCATTCCCACCCAAGAATCAGCTGCACCTTATTCCACAGATCCTACTGGATCTTCTGAACCATCGAACTATAGAACCTGTCCTTCCAGGACAAGAAGAAAAAGGCTTTTACTCAAGGTTATTCTTAGTACAAAAACAGGACGACCCTTGGAGGCCACTCCTGGATTTGTCTTTTCTAGGCCTCTTCCTAAGAGTTCCATCTTCCAGAATGTTATCCCTACAGACCCTTCTTTCACTTTTTGCCAGCCCAGGCATTTATGGCCACACTAGATCTCAAGGAGGCCTACCTCCACATTACCATAAAACCATCTCACAGAAAGCACTTGCATTTGATTGGGCCCTGTTCTCTCTTTCAATTTACAGCCTTGCCCTTTGGTTTATCTACTGCACCCAGGGTGTTCACAAAATGCCTGACTCCAGCAATAGCCTATTGCAGAATGAAAGGCATTCAAATTTACCCCTACCTAGACAAAATCCTCATTCTTGCAGAAAGAGAGGACACCCCAAAAAAATCTGCAGTTCAACATGTCCCTGCTTACAAGGCTTGGGGTTTGCCCTCAGCCTCCCCAGGTCATCCCTAACCCTTCAGCAGGACAAAATCTTTCTGGAAAATGGGATCAGAACAGACCAGATGCGGGCAATCCTCCCTCAGGACAAAGTTCTCTCACTTACTAGCCCACTTCCAGGACCTGATCCAGGTTCAACAGCCATCAGCAAGACAGTTCCTGAGGGTTCTGGGTCTTATGGCAGCCACCATCTCTATGCTGTCTTTCGCCAGGATGTATATGAGAAAACTGAAGTGGTATTTGAAGAACAGGTAGTCACAACACAAACCGCCTCCAGAGTTTCGGGTTCCATTCTTACCCTGCCTCAAAGCAAATACAAATGCATCTGACCTGGGATGGGATGCCATCATGAAGGGTTTCGAGGTACAGGAGAACTGGCAACCTACCCGCCAGAAAAAATGTATGTGTGAGGGAGATGACAGCAGTCCTTTTGGCTCTGAAAGCCTTTCTTCCAATCCTGCAACCAGGACCCTTCACATCTTCACAGACTATACCACAGTCATGTGTTACCTCAACAAACAAGGAGGGACTAAGTCCCATCTCTTATGCCGGATAGCAATCCAAGTTTGGGACTTTGCCTCCAGAAACAACTTATCCCTGCAGGGAACATACATCCCTTCCCAGTGCAGCCAACAAGCGGATGTTCTCAGCAAATCATCCACTCTGCATCATGAGTGGATACTGAACAGGGAAGTTTTTCTAGACATTGTCCACTAGTGGGGCATGCCTCAAATAGGTTTGTTTGCCTCCCCCCAGAACAGACAATTGAAAAAATTCTGTACCAAAGGCCCATCCTCACTAGCCTGCAGGGTGGTGGACACCAACATTTCATGGAAGAGACTGTTTCTATATGCATTTCCCCCCTTCCCTCCATTCCAAAAGTCCTCCTGAAGATCAGGAAGGACAAACCAAAAATCTTGCCGGCGAATCCTTACTGGCAAAGGCAGCATTTTTTTCCCTACTGCTATCACTTGCCAAGGGCATTCACCACAAGTTACCCCACAAGGTGGACCTACTCACACAGCAGAAGGGAGCACTCATTCATCCTCATTTATTACACTCTGGGTGATAACTTTTCATTCCCTTCAGACACCACTATTCTGAGGACGTGCTTTCAGTCCTGAGGGAGGCCAGGAAACCTAATACAAGGAGATCCTACATGTAAAAGTGGGAAAGATTCTCCAAATGATGTCTTCAAAAGACATGTGGATCCCTTTCTAGCTGATGTTCCTCTAGTCCTTACTTGTGTGTGAACTTATCAAGGCTGGCCTTTCATACTCCTCAGTGAAAGTCCACTTATCTGCAATCTCTGCCTGCTTACCCATAGAACACCCTGTACTAGCCAGTCTAGATGTTAAGTTGTTCCTGAAAGGAGTCTTGCACATCAGGCCACCAAAAAAAACCCGTCCCACTGCCTTGGAACGTAATCTTTATTCTAGAAAAACTCACATTGGCTCCATTCGAACCAGCCAGCTCTGCAAGACTCCACATGTGCTCGTGGAAAACTGTTCTGATGGTGGCCCTTACCTCTGCTAGAAGTGTGTCAGAGTTGCAAGCTCTTGTGCCCTGCCCCACCCTACACTAGCTTCCACAAGGACAGGGTGCCCCTGCACACCAAACTTTTCATGCCAAAGGTGGTCAACGAACTGTCCTTTAACCAGTCCATTCACCTGCTCACCTTCTTCCCCTCTTCCACTAATGACAGTGAGAGGATACCCCATTCCCTGGATGTGCACAGGCAACTGAGGTTTTGTTCAGACAAAACTTAAGTCCATCAGAAAATCCAACCAACTATTTGTATCCTTCCACCCCAGGGCTCTGTGCAAGGTAGTCTCTAAACAAACCATCTCCTGCTGGATCAGAAAAACTACTTGCTTATGCTACTCCTACCATGGCAAGGACCTACCTCAGGGGATAAGAGCTCACTTTACCAGGGCCGTAGCATCTTCCAAAGTTTTCTTCAAAGGCCTGGACACAGCCTCCATTCTGGAGGCAGCCACCTGGTCCACTATACATACCTTTACCAGACACTACAAATTGAACCACTTCTCCAGAGCCAGGGCAGGATTTGCTAGAACAGTCCTCCAGGGCTTTCTGGAATCCGCTACCTCTTCCTCCACCCTTTCTTCTTCCTAAGCTGTGGCACTCTCCCACACTATGAATACTGCAACATGGGAATAGAAGGATATAGAACAGTTGTGTAAAATCTTACTATAAGCATAGATGTCCTCCTCTTCCATGTTACAGTATTCCTACCCTCCCACCTGTCCCCCTTCGTTCCTATTGACCTGTCTAGAGGGCACCCTGGAGCACCACCTAGGTTACGGTCAGCCTAGCCAGCAAATGGCACTACATACTTCTTGTGGACATCATTTGGCTCATACTAGCTGACTGTCTGACTGGGCAATTATGTTCTGAGGTCTGTCTGTGCAGACGTCACATTTAAGGTCTCTGGTTTATGGCCATACATGTGACATTCCACGCACCTACAGCAACCAAGCTTAAGCTTTTGTATAGGAGCCAATGTTCAGGTCACCTGAGGTGGAGAGTCCCACACTAAGAATACTGCAACAAGGAAGAGAAGGACATCTGTGGTTATGGTAAGATTTTACACAACTATTCTTTACTGCAGAAACAAATTAAAACCTAGGCAGGGGGATTCAGGACAAGAACCCTCAATGGGTATCTAGGACCTGTGTAATGTCACCCTCCAGATATCCAGACATGCACTCTAAAATGTGTATATGATCCTTTAGATGCATCATGTAAGACAGTTGCTACAGGGTCAGTCACTCAGACATGCCTGGCTGAGGGCACAGCTTCTTTCAAACTAGGTAAACGCTGAACTACTTGGTGGTCCTCTTCCTTTTTGGAACCCCCCCCCCCCCCAACTGTGCAAGTGCTTAACAAAACTGGACAAGAAAGTTGAAATGGGTAAAATTATTTCACAGATTTCAGCCATCTCCCATTCCATTCCACCTGAGCATGAAAAAGCAAGGCATCCTAAGGGGAGAAGGCCCAAGAACCTGATTTTTTTTAACTCCACTCTTATTTGGAATAGCAACATTTTAAAGTGTATGCATTTATTACCTATTTTCATAAATAATTGTTTAGAAGTTGTACAGAAACATTTGTGTGTGCAGATTTAAGGGTTTCTCTTCAGTAGTGACATGTTAACACTGCAGTGTTTTGGAATGGCCATCTGCAATTGATGTTTAAGTTCTGAACAGTCTGTGCTTGACTGTAAAATGTTTATTTTCACTTTAATGGCAGGTTTTAAATTGGATAAAAGACCAAGCAGAGAAGGAGTCTGAACTGCAACAGTATATTCCGCACTTGCAGAACAATACCATTCTTCGACTTTTACAGCAGGTATCTTAAGCAGGAAGATGGATCATTTTAAAACAGTAAAAAATGTTTTCTTCGTTGCTTATCCCAGTTTCTTACTAGGGGGAGGTAGGGTTGGTGTGGGGAGCTGTGTGGTTTCTGCCTCACAGCTGCACTGTTACATGAACTGGATGTTTAGTTGACTTGAAGTGAACTATTATTGGTCTAATGAATCTGTGCTTTATGTAAAAAGATTAGAGCAGCATAATGACTCTGTAGCAAATAGATTCCTCACAGCTCCGGAATCTGGCATTCATTTCCTGACCGTTAACGTCCATGTGGAGTTTGCATGCTATTCTGTTTGTTTTGTCCAGGTACTTGTTTCCTCTCAAAAAACAGCTTGTTAATTGGGTTCTTTAAAGTGTGTGTGGTGTGGAATTTGGTAAGATATCTATCTTTAATCTGTGGGTGTGGTGTGCTTGTCGCATATGTAAGATGTTTAGAGTTTTTTGGAAACTCTAAATTCGTATGGTGAAGATTATATGCTTGACTTTCCAAAAACTTGAAGCATTTGTATGGATATCACAGTATAGTGTGGATTGGGAAATTTAGCCTTTTCCCCACTGTAGTGCGATCTTTCATTTGGTATATATTTGCAGGGTGTGCAGGGGGCTTGTCATCCTGTAAAAACAGACTTTTGTTTGAGTTTCTGGCTCAGTTTTTTGACGCAGACAGACGCACACACATTCTCTTGTCCTTGTGGCCCAAAAGTGGGCAAGATAGACCAATTAACAAAAAAAATACAACAAAAATAAACAAGTAAATAGAGCTGGTAAAAGGCATTAAATTTTGTGTGAAGCATTGTATTGCAGTGCATACATGGCATGTTGGTGTGTTGTCACTCATTCTGATCTTAAGAACAAAAGTGGGAGTTCCTGGAGATCTGTGAAAGCTAAGCTCTGACAGCTTTTATATAAGGAAGTCACTTTAGAACTCACTGAATCATAAACATTCATGTACAATAGCCCTTCATCATGTGCATTTATCACCCGCTTAAAAAGAGTGATCTGTCTAGGATGCCCATGTCTT